>NC_083574.1:35217058-35447058 GCF_027579695.1 Neoarius graeffei | reverse complement strand
CCGCCACATTCCTGACAGAATACTTGCAAAGTCTCCATGAAAACAGTGTCCTTATACGGGATGTGCTTGCTGATTGTGCTCAAATCAACATCAGGTGTTTCCCATCACGACTGGGTCCCAAGAGCATGCACAATGCGCTCCGAAGGATCCTTGAATATACAGTGGTGCTTGAAAGTTTGCGAACCCTTTAGAATTATCAATATTTCTGCATAAATATGACCTAAAACATCATCGGATTTTCACACAAGTCCTAAAAGTAGATAAAGAGAACCCAGTTAAACAAATGAGGCAAAAATATTATAATTGGTCATTTATTTATTGAGGAAAATGATCTAATATTACAGATCTGTGAGTGTCAAAAGTATGTGAACCTCTAGGATTAGCAGTTAATTTGAAGGTGAAATTAGAGTCAGGGCGGCACGGTGGTGTAGTGGTTAGCGCTGTCACCTCACAGCAAGAAGGTCCTGGGTTCGAGCCCCGGGGCCGGCGAGGGCCTTTCTGTGTGGAGTTTGCATGTTCTCCCCGTGTCCGCGTGGGTTTCCTCCGGGTGCTCCGGTTTCCCCCACAGTCCAAAGACATGCAGGTTAGGTTAACTGGTGACCCTAAATTGACCGTAGGTGTGAATGTGAGTGTGAATGGTTGTCTGTGTCTATGTGTCGGCCCTGTGATGACCTGCCAACTTGTCCAGGGTGTACCCCGCCTTTCGCCCATAGTCAGCTGGGATAGGCTCCAGCTTGCCTGCGACCCTGTAGAAGGATAAAGCGGCTAGAGATAATGAGATGAGATGAGAAATTGGAATCAGGTGTTTTCAATCAATGGGATGACAATCAGGTGTGAGTGGGCACCCTGTTTTATTTAAAGAACAGGGCTCTATCAAAGTCTGATCTTCACAACACGTTTGTGGAAGTGTATCATGGCACGAACAAAGGAGATTTCTGAGGACCTCAGAAAAAGCATTGTTGATGCTCATCAGGCTGGAAAAGGTTACAAAACCATCTCTAAAGAGTTTGGACTCCACCAATCAACAGTCAGACAGATTGTGTACAAATGGAGGAAATTCAAGACCATTATTGCCCTCCCCAGGAGTGGTTGACCAACAAAGATCACTCCAAGAGCAAGACGTGTAATAGTCGGCGAGGTCACAAAGGACCCCAGGGTAATTCTAAGCAACTGAAGGCCTCTCTCACATTGGCTAATGTTAACGTTCATGAGTCCACCATCAGGAGAACACTGAACAACAATGGTGTGCATGGCAGGGTTGCAAGGAGAAAGCCACTGCTCTCCAAAAAGAACATTGCTGTTCATCTGCAGCTTGTTAAAGATCATGTGGACAAGCCACAAGGCTATTGGAAAAATGTTTTGTGTACTGATGAGACCAAAAAAAGAACTTTTTGGTTTAAATGAGAAGCATTATGTTTGGAGAAAGGAAAACACTGCATTCCAGCATAAGAACCTTATCCCATCTGTGAAACATGGTGGTGGTAGTCTTATGGTTTGGGGCTTTTTTGCTGCATCTGGGCCAGGACGGCTTGCCATCATTGATGGAGCAATAAATTCTGAATTATACCAGCGAATTCTAAAGGAAAATGTCAGGACATCCGTCCATGAACTGAATCTCAAGAGAAGGTGGGTCATGCAGCAAGACAATGACCCTAAGCACACAAGTCATTCTACCAAAAATGGTTAAAGAAGAATAAAGTTAATGTTTTGCAATGGCCAAGTCAAAGTCCTGACCTTAATCCAATCGAAATGTTGTGGAAGGACCTGAAGCGAGCAGTTCATGTGAGGAAACCCACCAGCATCCCAGAGTTGAAGCTGTTCTGTACGGAGGAATGGGCTAAAATTCCTCCAAGCCGGTGTGCAGGACTGATCAACAGTTACCAGAAACGTTTAGTTGCAGTTATTGCTGCACAAGGGGGTCACACCAGATACTGAAAGCAAAGGTTCACATACTTTTGTCACTCACAGATATGTAATATTGGATCATTTTCCTCAATAAATAAATGACCAAGTATAATATTTTGTATCATTTGTTTAACTGGGTTCTCTTTATCTACTTTTAGGATTTGTGTGAAAATCTGATGATGTTTGAGGTCAAATTTATATAGAAATATAGAAAATTCTAAAGGGTTCACAAACTTTCAAGCACCACTGTAAATGCAATTTTTAAGTCTCAGGGAAGGTCAGGCTATGCTGATCCGCTGTGTTGATGAGGCTCCCATGAGCATCGAGGAAATGGATTCAAGACAAATACATCTCAAGAGGCTTGGTGAAGGTTCCCCAAGCTTCAGGAAGTATTCCTAAACCCATCTGTGAGAATTTGCTGCTTAGTTTGCTGACGAAAGCATCACCAACATGCCTGCATTGAAAATTTTCACAACGTTAATGACCACTTACGAGGCAGAGACGCACCAAAAAAAAACAACAACTCATGAAGCTCAGAGAACAATCGCTGTGCATCACACGATTGGTGGAGATGCTGCAAATTTTTCATTGTCAAGTATTCACAAACCCATCACGAGCCATAGTGTAACCAGGCAGGCGTGACAAATAACAATTTTCTGATTTGAGAAATACATTACTGCTTGAAAACATACCCCCCCCCCCCCCCCCAAAAAAAAAAAAAAAGCTGGGACAAAGTACAAATTGTAAATAAAAACGGAATGCAATGATGTGGAAGTTTCAAAATTCCATATTTTATTCAGAATAGAACATAGATGACATATCAAATGTTTAAACAGAGAAAATATATCATTTAAAGAGAATAATTAGGTGATTTTAAATTTCAAGACAACACCACATCTCAAAAAAGTTGGGACAAGGCCATGTTTACCACTGTGAGACATCCCCTTTTCTCTTTACAACAGTCTGTAAACATCTGGGGACTGAGGAGACAAGTTGCTCAAGTTTAGGGATAGGAATGTTAACCCATTCTTGTCTAATGTAGGATTCTAGTTGCTCAACTGTCTTAGGTCTTTTTTGTTGTATCTTCCATTTTATGATGCACCAAATGTTTTCTATGAGTGAAAGATCTGGACTGCAGGCTGGCCAGTTCAGTACCCGGACCCTTCTTCTATGCAGCCATGATGCTGTAATTGATGCAGTATGTGGTTTGGCATTGTCATGTTGGAAAATGCAAGGTCTTCCCTGAAAGAGACGTCATCTGGATGGGAGCATATGTTGCTCTAGAACCTGGATATACCTTTCAGCATTGATGGTGTCTTTCCAGATGTGTAAGCTGCCCATGCCACACGCACTAATGCAACCCCATACCATCAGCGATGCAGGCTTCTAAACTGAGCGCTGATAACAACTTGGGTCGTTCTTCTCCTCTTTAGTCCGAATGACACGGCGTCCCTGATTTCCATAAAGAACTTCACATTTTGATTCGTCTGACCACAGAACAGTTTTCCACTTTGCCACAGTCCATTTTAAATGAGCCTTGGCCCAGAGAAGACGTCTGCGCTTCTGGATCGTGTTTAGATACGGCTTCTTCTTTGAACTATAGAGTTTTATCTGGCAATGGCAGATGGCACGGTGAATTGTGTTCACAGATAATGTTCTCTGGAAATATTCCTGAGCCCATTTTGTGATTTCCAATACAGAAGCATGCCTGTATGTGATGCAGTGCCGTCTAAGGGCCCGAAGATCATGGCCACCCAGTATGGTTTTCCAGCCTTGACCCTTATGCACAAAGATTCTTCCAGATTCTCTGAATCTTTTGATGATATTATGCACTGTAGATGATGATATGTTCAAACTCTTTGCAATTTTACACTGTCGAACTCCTTTCTGATATTGCTCCACTATTTGTCGGCGCAGAATTAGGGGGATTGGTGATCCTCTTCCCATCTTTACTTCTGAGAGCCGCTGCCACTCCAAGATGCTCTTTTTATACCCAGTCATGTTAAGGAGGTTTTTGACCCACGTGACCAAGTCATGTGAGGCTGCCATTTTGGACGTCACGGCTCGAATCAGTTTGAATGCGAGGAAGGTGACAAATGAAAAACATAAAAGAAAAAGGAGCGAGATGCAGAAAACACCTTCACTATCCAGCGACGTAGGGCATTTACAGGGCGAGCAGAGGGAGAGGTATTTGCAAAAATTGAGGTTAGCAGGCTTAGAGAACGACGTTTACCTGCTTCCACCAGGATTGTTCACTGACAGCTAAGGTTTGTTCACATTTTCATTTACTTTCGGTCCTCAGGATAAACAAAATGTTTTTAAATGTCATTGAAATAACTTCTTAGTCTGTTGAGACATGGCCCGTTATAAGTTTTTCCTTTACTGTATTCACTAGTTTACTGAGCTAGCGCGCTCCGGGGCAGGCTGGCGCTAGCTAGCGCGCTCCGGGCCAGCCTGCCCCGGAGCGTGCTAGCTAGCGCCAGCCTGCCCCGGAGCGTGCTAGCTAGCGCCAGCCTGCCCCGGAGCGTGCTAGCTCAGTAAACTAGTAAATACAGTAAAGAAAAAACTTGAGACTGAAAGGTTTTAACAGTCATCCAAATGACTGAACGTAAATGTTGCTACAGTAACATACTAGGTACTATGTTGACATTAGCTAGCTTGACGTTCAAAATGGCGGACACCGGGGCGTCACGTGACCCTGTGATGTCAGGTGAAAAACCTCAATTGCCAATTGACCTAATGAGTTGCAATTTGGTCCTCCAGCTGTTCCTTTTTTGTACCTTTAACTTTTCCAGCCTCTTATTGCCCCTGTCCCAACTTTTTTGAGATGTGTTGTTGTCATGAAATTTCAAATGAGCCAATATTTGGCGTGAAATTTCAAAATGTCTCACTTTCGACATTTGATATGTTGTCTATGTTCTATTGTGAATACAATATCAGTTTTTGAGATTTGTAAATTATTGCATTCTGTTTTTATTTACAATTTGTACTTTGTCCCAACTTTTTTGGAATCGGGGTTGTAGTTATCTTGCTAACTCAGTCATGTTAGATGGAAAGTAGAAAGGTTTTTCAGACGCTTCCACATGGTGTCAAGTTCAAGAGTTGAATAAACTATGTTCTACAAATTACTATTTGTTGTATAATTTGTGAATTAATTAAAATATTTTCCCCAAGGGCATAGGAGTAGGGTTAAAAAACAAACAAAAATAAAACCCTACCAGTATAGACCAACTATCCACTTTGTCTATTTCAAATTGTGTCCGTTGTATAGATGGTTTGGCTTCCCCAATTTTTCCATTACTGAATAGACAAAGAGCTGATTTATATTGGCCAGTTCCTTTCTTTCTTTTTTTTAGCTTTATTATGTTTGAGCTCAGCTCTACAGTGAAAAGAAATCATCCAAAGAAGATAGCTTATCACTTAAACCTTCAAGAACATCTCTTTAAAGGGGCTGGAGATTTGCTCTCAGTGTGCAGTATCAGGCAAAAGTTTGGACAAACCTTCGAATTCAGTGTTTTTTCTTTATTCATTAGTTGAGCGGTTCTTGATAGAACATGGATTACTACAGTTGTGGAAGAAGAAGAAGAACTTTATTCATCACACGCTTGTGAAATTCATCTCTGCATTTAACCCATCTGAAGCAGTAAACACACACATGCACAATGAGTGCACACACATACCCAGAGCAGTGGGCAGCCATGCTACAGCGCCCGGGGAGCAGTTGGGAGTTAGGTGCCTCACTCAAGGGCACCCCAGCCCAAGGCCATCCCATATTAACCTAACCACATGTCTTTGGACTGTAGGGGAAACCGGAGCACCTGGAAGAAACCCACGCAGACACGGGGAGAACATGCAAACTCCACACAGAAAGGCCCTCGCCGGCTGCTGGGCTCGAACCCAGAATCTTCTTGCTGTGAGGCGACTGTGCTAACCACTACACCACCGTGTCACCATAGAATAGGGCTATTTACTGTATGTTTATTATTTACTATTTACTGTCAGATCTCAAACGCATATTAGCAAGGAATTGCACTAATTAACTTTTGACAAGGCACGCCTGTTAATTGAAAAGCATTCCAGGTGACGACCTCATGAAGCTGGTTAAGATAATGCCAGTAGTGTGCAAAGCGCCATGAAGGTAAACGCTGGCTACGTTGAAGAATCTAAAATATGAAACACTTTTTTGTTGACTACATAATTCCAGATATGTTCCAGATGCTATTTCATAGTTTTGAAGTCTTCAGTGTTGTTCTACAATGTAGAAAATTGTCCAAAAGAGGAAAAACCTATGAATTATCAACTTGCCATATGGGCTTTCATTTGGCACCATGATCTTTGGCCTTGAGTGAACTTGAAAGGTCAGACTGAACGTCATGGGTTTTCAAAGGGCTATAACTTTAAAATGGTTCATGATAGCCAGATGTTTACCACTATCAACATATAAGAAGTGCCATATGGGCTTTCAGTTGCCGCCATGACCTTTGATCTTGAATGACTTTGAAAGGTCAAGCTCAAGGTCATGGATTTTCATAGGACTGTAACCTGACAGCTGATGACTGATTAATATTACCATTATCAACTTACAGTATAGGTATAAAATAAGTACTGCCGGGCGAGGTTTGTTTTGCCTGGCAACACTTGTTGCGTTGTTTTTCTAGTTGTGTTTTTTTCAGCTTTTCATGTTTCCTTGAATTTCATAGAGAAAAGTTTTTTGTGACAGATCTACAGATGTGATAAAAAGCGAAATTACCTGTATGCACACTTTGGTCCCTAAATGTGAATCGATTGTGTGTTTCTTTGTGTTCCTGTAGAAATGCATGAAGTTTAACGTGGAGTCACCTATCTGGCTGTCGAAACAGCGCATCCTTTGTGCGTTGAACCAGAGCCTGAAAGACGTGCTGAACTACGGCCTGTTTCAGCCTGCATACAACGGCAAAGCGGGCAAGTTCCTGGACGAACAGCGCACTCTGAAGGAGTATCCACTTCCCACTGTCACTCCCATACCATACCTCGAGGTAAGAGCAAAAATGCACACACACACATGCAAACAAGTGAGTGATGCTATTAAACATTTCTTTTGTGGTTGCGTCTGACAGCAAGACAGAAAACACTCACCAGAGCCAAAATCTGTGTAGTGCTCTAGTGCACAAGCTCTATTAATTTGTAATGGCATCTCCTTTCTCCGTTGCCCTCCCTCTGCTCGAGCATTTGGGGAATACCATTATCATTTCACCTGATTTATGACTTTAATTAAGAAGGGAAGAGAAAGAGAGAGATGCACAAGACTGCAAGGGCTGCAGCTTTCTGCTCCTTTCATGTGAGATCAAAACTAAATAGACGCTAATTTTTTTTAGTGCAGTGCAGCTCATTTTAATTGGCAAATTTATTCAAAGCATAAATTCAAAATTCAGCCACTTATGATTATAAATGTACTCAATGACCTACCAAACATGATCAAAATGCCATGCGTTTGGTCATAACTGTGTGTGAAGGTGTGCAGTTCATGTGAGTGGGGCACAGCTGGACACTTTACCATCAATAGAAAGCTGGTTCTCTGGTTATTGCTCCATCATGCCATGCAGACAGATTTATTGACACATCAGTAGGTCTGTAGATCTACCACAGGAGTCTCTGACCGATTGCGCTTCCCTACAGGTTCAGATTCAGGCGTCTTGAGTGAAGAGATAGATTTGAAGATGGATAGATGGTTAGATAAACTGGATGGGTAGCTGCAGCTCACTGGGAGGGAAAGAAGAGTTGTTGGGCTAGACAAATAAATTGACCAAAAGCTTTCATAGACCTTTTCCGCCATCAGGAGGCCAGTGCCTAATCTTAAAACCTTTTGCAAATCTGGTATTGGATGACTGAATCCCTGTAAAGCTTTCGAACCCAAGAAGCACTACAAGTATTAATGTCATCACTGTAAATCGTTGTAATGATTTCAGAGAAGAACACATTCACACTTTGTGCAATTTTACCTGTTCGGACAGTGTTACAGAATGATGTGTGTGTTCTGGGGGGAGGAGGGAGACACACCTTCCGTGTTAGATAAAGAAAAACGACCTGCGTTAGCTCTGGATAATGGGTTTGCCTGTGATTACCATATCAGTCTGTGATCTGAGGCCTGGATGATGACAGTGATTTACAGAATGTCCTAAATCATTTACATCCAGCTGCTTCTGGCTCTCAAAGCCACATGGAGGTTAAATCCATGATTTATTTCTCATTTGATGAATGTCAGGGGGTTTTTTTGGGAGCATGTATGCATCATATGCATGTATGAATAATCTATGAATAATACAATATTGGGTAAAGCTTGTTTAAGCTTTATCCTCACCAATCACAAGGCTGATGTGACTTTAATCTAAACTATGCATTCAAATATGAACCGTCTGTTTGGGTTGAATAAAATTAAACAAGTCAAGATTAATCCTCAGGAAAGTCGCCTTTTGTAACAACTGTGCTATTTCGCATTTTACTTCAAGCCCAGATTTCCCATCTGATGGTCTTGAACAGAAAGATTTTCAGCCATTTTGCTTGATGTTTAATATAGCAATCAGATTTTGGAATTTGTATTTAATATTTTACATTGCTTGGAACCTAATAGCTTCTTAATTCAGGGTAAGAACTTTCCTGAAAGGGTACAGAAATATGTAATCATGAGTACACACGATCAAATACTTGAAGTGTCATTTACGGTATAACCATTTGTAAAAGCTAGACGGCCTTTCGATTTCATAAAAATCAGTGAAATTTAGTTCCCTCTGAAATTTGGTCATTGTGATATACGTTTATTTCTGTGGGAGGAAACCCACGCAGAGAACATGCAAACTCCACACAGAAAGGCCCTCGCCGGCCACGAACCCAGAACCTTCTTACTGTGAGGCGACAGCGCTAACCACTACACCACCGTGCTGCCCTGGCTGGGAAGTTATTGAATTTAATTTGAGGGGATTCTCGAGCAAATAATGTGCATGAAATCGCTCGCTTTGTGCAGTCAAGCAGACAGAGCAAGTCCGTGTGCACATGCGCAGGTTTACCTCCTTCATTTTCTTTTGGGTTTTACGGCAGCTGGCATCCACAGTGTTGCATTACTGCCATCTACAGGTTTACCTTTGACGGTGCACTCACAGTTCCATCATTCTGTCGCTAAACGAACAGCTGATCACACCGAGGTGCTCGCTGACCGCTGATATTTATTAGTTTGGTCCTGCGTTTCTTTTCCTTCATATATAACATAACGTCTTTTCTTCTCACTTTCCGTTACTGTAGTCGGACTTTCACATTTCATTCACACACGTCCTCCATTTTTCTCTCCTGTTTCAAAATTGTATCCCACAATGCCTTGCGCGAACAGGGAAAGCCCACCACATGATGCAGGACGTAGTATCTTGAATTGGGTCATGGTGAAGCAGGAAAAAATAGCGGAGAATTTAGGGCCATGTGGACATAAATTCATTAATTGTTCAATTAAAAAATCTCATCTCATCTCATTATCTCTAGCCGCTTTATCTTGTTCTACAGGGTCGCAGGCAAGCTGGAGCCTATCCCAGCTGACTACTGGTGAAAGGCGGGGTACACCCTGGACAAGTCGCCAGGTCATCACAGGGCTGACACATAGACACAGACAACCATTCACACTCACATTCACACCTACGGTCAATTTAGAGTCACCAGTTAACCTAACCTGCATGTCTTTGGACTGTGGGGGAAACCGGAGCACCCGGAGGAAACCCACGCGGACACGGGGAGAACATGCAAACTCCGCACAGAAAGGCCCTCGCCAGCCACGGGGCTCGAACCCGGACCTTCTTGCTGTGAGGCGACAGCGCTAACCACTACACCACCGTGCCGCCCTCAATTAAAAAATTGGAAGTCTGTGATTTGACTTCCATAGCTTTCAGTCCACTAAACAAAAATATTTGGCTGTCAGGGAAAATTCTTTTTATGACCTACACTTGAAAAATCTGAAAGGCGGTCTAGCTTTATTGTTTAAATCATGAATATTCAAAATTTGACAATTAATCTTTCAAGTCTCTTGCATACCAAGTCAGAATTTAAAGACAAAATATTCACATAAAATCATGCAGGTCATTAAATACACATCTCTTTAGTCGTTATACAGATTCAGTACAATTAAAAAATTTTCAGATCCGTCTTATCTGAAATTTCGCAGGTGAATATGATTACCTGACCAATCAAATGAGGCTTCCACTGGTTCCAATAGCTTGACAAGCAATAGCTGGCAAAATCTTGTTGAACAACATCCCATGAAACGAGAACGAAATAAAATGCAGAATATTTTTAAATTCACATCGGATACATCACGTGTGCACTTCCGTATGCTAAAATTTCTCACACTTGTTTTTCCCATTTTTGTGTCATATCCGGTGTGTAAAGGCCTTAACTAATGATTTATTCATATCTATTAGTAATGTTTTAATTAAGTAAATTAAATTGTAACTAAAATTATTGACTTGTTAGAATATTCAAATAATTAAATTCAGTTCAGCTCAATTTTATTTGTATAGCACTTTTAACAACAGACATTGTCACAAAGCAGCTTTACAGAAATATATAAATTCTGAATATAAATTGTAAACATATGAATTTATCCCTAATTATCAGTAATGGCGCTGAAAACCTGAGTTCCGAGCAGCCTCCAAACATGGCCGCTCCGGACTACACTTCCCAAGCGCCACAGCGCCCCTCGTCACCAGAATTCTAACCTCAATACCTGTCTCTAATTTGCCAGCAATCACCTTCCCTATATAAGCTCAGTTCTCACACTCTGACTGGGTGAAGTATTGTTCTGTGTCCCTGTGGCTAACTTTACCAAGCCGTTTGACTATCTGCCTGACTTCCCGTTATTGAACTCTGTTTATGTTTATTTCCGACTTTGTTCTCTCACCTGATCTCTGATATTCTGTTCGCCGATCGACTGACCCTTGCTCGTCCCTGACTATGTCTCCAGTCTCCCAATTTGGCTTTGTTTACAGTTTGCGACGCACCCGCTCTCCCCTGCATTTGCATCAATAAATGCCTGCACCCTGACACTAATGAGCAAGTCTGAGGTGACTTTGATGACGAAAAACTCCCTGAAACGACAAGAGAAAGAAACCTTGAGAGGAATCAGACTCATAGAATTTGTTAAATATTTCAATCTCAAAAGCACTTAAAATGCCAATCACTATTTTCTACCACTATTATACTGGTTTACCTCTGTCCGTCCAGATCTCCCTATTTTCGTCCTTCCAAAATACCCTTTGTCTCAGCAACCACAAATCATAGCGACTTGGTACCAAACTTCAGCTTGGGGTTCTATACCGTGTGTACCGTTTCCAGGTCTGTCCCACATCGACTTCCTGTTTACCGACTGAATGTATTTACGAAACATATAGCGTGGATTTACAAAATTTTCATAACACTTTTCTCAGCAACTGCAAATCATAACTGCTTGATATTTGGTACTGAACTTCAGCTTGAGGTTCTATACCATATGTCCCGTTTTCAGGTCTGTCCCCCATCGACTTCCTGTTTACCGACTGAATGTATTTACGAAACATATAGCGTGGATTTTAACACTATTTCAAGAAGCAAAATGCTATTTCAAAATGACAGTTTACCAGGATCTCATCTCATTATCTCTAGCCGCTTTATCCTTCTACAGGGTCGCAGGCAAGCTGGAGCCTATCCCAGCTGACTACGGGCGAAAGGCGGGGTACACCCTGGACAAGTCGCCAGGTCATCACAGGGCTGACACATAGACACAGACAACCATTCACACTCACGGTCAATTTAGAGTCACCAGTCAACCTAACCTGCATGTCTTTGGACTGTGGGGGAAACCGGAGCACCCGGAGGAAATCCACGCGGACACGGGGAGAACATGCAAACTCCACACAGAAAGGCCCTCACCGGCCCCGGGGCTCGAACCCGGACCTTCTTGCTGTGAGGCGACAGCGCTAACCACTACACCACCGTGCCGCCCAGTTTACCAGGATGCTATTTGAAATCCCTGAGGAGAACACGACTCTTTACTTATTTGTTTCAGGGTTAATTATTTGTTGGAGTCAAAATTCATTATAAGTTTCCTATTCCTTTGGTTGCTTGCATTCTGATATAAGTGAGAGCGGGGGGATACGAAAGTGAGAAGTAGCTCACAGATGATCTTGTTTTTGGGGGTTTGTTTTCGAGGAGAGTTTTTATTTCATCCTCGGTTGGTTCAGCAACACGCTCTGCCATTTTGTTTTTCTCTACTCATGGTATATGAGCTGATAGCCTAGTAGTAGAGTAGCCAATCAGAGCGTGCGATTGCTCATATCCAGTGAATGTGGATAGAATAATTCAGAATTGATGATGCTAATATTAAAGTCAACTGTACAAGGCTATATTGGAAATTGTTAAAATAAATAAAAATTATTTTGCATTAATGGGCCATTAACTCACCCTAAACTGGGCATCGCTTTGCATGAAGTGTTGAGGTATGTGCAAAACTGTTTTTAATCCCACTCCTGCTCATTCCTGAAGGAATTCCTCCTGCAGTTATTTTTATTCTCCTTTAAAGCTTAATAAAATCCTTGCACTGTAGCAGAATGGATTCCCTTCTGACCAGCACTGTGTAAAAGAGCACTCTTGGTGCACATCACTATCCATTCACACTCAGGTAGTTTAGAGTCACATGTCTGATCAATGAGGATGATCCAGATTTGTTTCTAGATGGTATTAAGCACGGAGTTGAACGTGGCGGAGAAACCTTTCAGACGTAGCTGTAGACGTGGTATCCTCCATCCATCATTAAGCTATAAGAAGCTTCTGTGTCCTGCCACAGCCTTTGTTTGAGAATCAATTATGACAGCTGAGCCACCAGCTTGTCCACACCAAGTGTGTTTTATGTATTATTGTGCACATTTATTATGCAGATTTCACGTGTAGACTCATCTGTGTTGGTACACGACATTATAGAGACTAAACTTTTGTTCCAACACATAAGGATTCGGACTTACCCGAACAGAGCTCAAGAAATTTGAATGTAAGAAATGCTTTTGGCAAGAATTGCTTGAGCTCTGTTCGGGTAAGTCCAAGTCCTTATGTGTTGGAACAAAAGTTTAGTCTGTATACAGATTTATTTACTTTCATCATTAACCATGTAGCCTGAAACATCCCTGAAGCTGGAAATGTAATTTGTAGCCTGTGAATGGTTGGTAACTGAAGTGCAGTTTGATGCTTCTTTTACGTCACACAATTAAAAAAAAGTGTTTACCTGCAACTATTATCGCTTCAACAATGGAAAAGATGACTATTCAGCTACAGTGGTGCTTGAAAGTTTGTGAACCCTTTAGAATGTTCTATATTTCTGCATAAATATGAACTCAAACATCATCAGATTTTCACACAGGTCCTAAAAGTAGATAAAGAGAACCCAGTTAAACAAATGAGACAAAAATATTATACTTGGTCATTTATTTACTGAGGAAAATGATCCAATATTACATATCTGTGAGTGGCAAAAGTATGTGAACCTTTGCTTTCAGTATATGGTGTGACCCCCTTGTGCAGCAATAACTGCAACTAAACGTTTGCGGTAACTGTTGATCAGTCCTGCACACCGGCTTGGAGGAATTTTAGCCCATTCCTCCGTACAGAACAGCTTCAACTCTGGGATGTTGGTGGGTTTCCTCACATGAACTGCTCGCTTCAGGTCCTTCCACAACATTCCGATTGGATTAAGGTCAGGACTTTGACTTGGCCATTCCAAAACATTAACTTTATTCTTCTTTAACCATTCTTTGGTAGAACGACTTGTGTGCTTAGGGTCATTGTCTTGCTGCATGACCCACCTTCTCTTGAGATTCAGTTCATGGACAGATGTCCTGACATTTTCCTTTAGAATTCGCTGGTATAATTCAGAATTCATTGTTCCATCAATGATGGCAAGCCGTTCTGGCCCAGATGCAGCAAAACGGGCCCAAACCATGATGCTACCACCACCATGTTTCACAGATGGGATAAGGTTCTTATGCTGGAATGCAGTGTTTTCCTTTCTCCAAACATAAGGCTTCTCATTTAAACCAGAAAGTTCTATTTTGGTCTCATCCATCCACAAAACATTTTTCCAATAGCCTTCTGGCTTGTCCACGTGATCTTTAGCAAACTGCAGATGAACAGCAATGTTCTTTTTGGAGAGCAGTGGCTTTCTCCTTGCAACCCTGCCATGCACACCATTGTTGTTCAGTGTTCTCCTGATGGTGGACTCATGAACATTAACATTAGCCAATGTGAGAGAGGCCTTCAGTTGCTTAGAAGTTACCCTGGGGTCCTTTGTGATCTCGCCGACTACAACATGCCTTGCTCTTGGAGTGATCTTTGTTGGTCAACCACTCCTGAGGAGGGTAACAATGGTCTTGAATTTCCTCCATTTGTGCACAATCTGTCTGACTGTTGATTGGTGGAGTCCAATCTCTTTAGAGATGGTTTTGTAACCTTTTCCAGTCTGATGAGCATCAACAACGCTTTTTCTGAGGTCCTCAGAAATCTCCTTTGTTCGTGCCATGATACACTTCCACAAACATGTGTTGTGAAGATCAGACTTTGATAGATCCCTGTTCTTTAAATAAAACAGGGTGTCCACTCACACCTGATTGTCATCCCATTGATTGAAAACACCTGACTCTAATTTCACCTTCAAATTAACTGCTAATCCTAGAGGTTCACATACTTTTGCCACTCACAGGTATGTAATATTGGATCATTTTCCTCAATAAATAAATGAGCAAGTATAATATTTTTGTCTCATTTGTTTAACTGGGTTCTCTTTATCTACTTTTAGGACTTGTGTGAAAATCTGATGATGTTTTAGGTCATATTTATGCAGAAATATAGAAAATTATAAAAGGTTCACAAACTTTCAAGCACCACTGTACTTTTCTGGATTATTGGTCGAGTAGTAAAGTTAGTAGTCATGTGAACCCAAGTAACTTGTCAAATCCTCTCATATATCCTTTATCACAAGCTGTGTGTGTGTGTGTGTGTGTGTGTGTGTGTGTGTGTGTGTATGACTCCATACTCCAGTGAGCAGGCACTGCAGAGCAGTTTCCACGTTGATATGATCACTGTGCCATAGTTTCCTGCCCTTTTTATCCACAGTGACTGTCAGAGCATCATGAGTGAACACGGTCCTCCCATTAATCATTCGTTCATAGAAAGTTTAGGATAGAAATAATACCAAAGCCAGTGATCCTGTTTTCTTTTCCAGTTCCGCTATAAGAGGCGTGTGTACACACAGACCCACTTAGATGACAAGCAGCTGGCCAAACTGCATACTAAGGTAAGAAATGATGCTTGGTTTCATTTTATTCTAGTCTGAAAGCTGTGGATTTCATCACAATGGGATGTACAGGACCAGTCAAAAGTTTGTACACCCCTACTAATGCATAGGTCTTTCCTGTATTGTGACTATTTTCTACTTTGTAGAACAATACTGAAGACATCGAAACTATGAAATAACGTCTGGAACGTATATGGAATTATGTGAAACAAAAAAAGTGTTTCATATTTTAGATTCTTCAGCGTATCCAGTGTTTACCTTGATGACGCTTTGCACACTATTGGCATTATCTTAATCAGCTTCATGAGGTCGTCACCTGGAATGCTTTTCAATTAACAGGTGCCTCGTCAAAAGTTAATTAGTGCAAGTTCTTGCCTTCTTAATGCGTTTGAGATCAAACTTTAAATAGTAAATTTGATCGAGACTGTGACTAAAGTCACAGTAATTTGCACCAGCTGACCTCTGTCAATTGAAGGTCAAGGTGAAGGTCATTTTGCTGAACAAAATTTAAAAAAATAAATAAATTGATGAAAAAAATCATGAAAATTGACAGAGTTAGAAGTGATTGAAAAAAGCCCGTTTTTCATGGATCATTCTGGATCAGTGATCCATATCAACACCAAAAGTCAAAGCAACGTGATTCAGTCCAGAGATGTTCTTCATGTGAAATTTGGTGGGGGGCGGCACGGTGGTGTAGTGGTTAGCGCTGTCGCCTCACAGCAAGAAGGTCCGGGTTCGAGCCCCGTGGCCAGCGAGGGCTTTTCTGTGTGGAGTTTGCATGTTCTCCCCGTGTCCGCGTGGGTTTCATCTGGGTGCTCCGGTTTCCCCCACAGTCCAAAGACATGCAGGTTAGGTTAACTGGTGACTCTAAATTGACCGTAGGTGTGAATGTGAGTGTGAATGGTTGTCTGTGTCTATGTGTCAGCCCTGTGATGACCTGGCGACTTGTCCAGGGTGTACCCCGCCTTTTGCCCGTAGTCAGCTGGGATAGGCTCCAGCTTGCCTGCGACCCTGTAGAACAGGATAAAGCGGCTAGAGATAATGAGATTAGATGAAATTTGGTGATGATTAGTTGAAAAATGAGGAAAAATAGCGTCCTAAAAATGTTATTATTATTATGGGCGGCACAGTGGTGTAGTGGTTAGCGCTGTCGCCTCACGGCAAGAAGGTCTGGGTACAAGCCCCGTGGCTGGCGTGGGCCTTTCTGTGCGGAGTTTGCATGTTCTCCCCGTGTCTGTGTGGGTTTCCTCCGGGTGCTCCGGTTTCCCCCACAGTCCAAAGACATGCAGGTTAGGTTAACTGGTGATTCTAAATTGACCGTAGGTGTGAATGTGAGTGTGAATGGTTATCTGTGTCTATGTGTCGGCCCTGTGATGACCTGGCGACTTGTCCAGGGTGTACCCCGCCTTTCGCCTGTAATCAGCTGGGATAGGCTCCAGCTTGTCTGCAACCCTGTAGAACAGGATAAAGCAGCTAGAGATAATGAGATGAGAACTAGATAGAGACTCTGATGAAAGTCACAGTGATTTGTGCTAGCTGTTACAAACTGGGACGTCTGGTCACAGTACCCTATAGATCCAGAACGGTAAGAGATAGCAAATGATGCTTAGTGAGGAAAAATGCCTGTTTTTCATGGATCATTCCAGTTCAGTGATCCAGATCAAAACCAAAAGTCATAGCAATGTAATTCATCCCAGAGATATTCTTCATGTGAAATTTGGTGATGATTGGTTGAAAACTGAGGGAGAAATAGCATCCTAAAAACATTAGGAGAATAATAAGTGTTGCCAGGCAAAACAAACCTCACCCAGTAGCACTTATGATAAATATGAAGGAAGATATCACAAAAAAAATAGGCACCCTATAGGTACATGTGGCTACTGCTTATAAATAAAATTGTTTTCTGATCCCATGTCCATACAGTAAATATAGCATATATATTTACTCTATGAGGCAGTAGCCACAAAAATGAAGCGTAATCCAAAAATGAACAATTTAAAAATCACAGAAGTAAAATACACCAAGTGTCTGTACTTTATATTATTCTACTCTTACAGTTTTCGAAACTGAAACCGCCGAACCGAGGCTGACATACACACGCTGTCGCCATGACCCAAACTCTTATTTCCCGGAAATGGCCCGGTGCTAGAGCTCAGTGGAACGCACTTTCCCTCTGTAATAAGCATAAACATGTCTGAAAGTGATTTCTTTAGTCTAGTCCATTTATTTTGAATGGTGAACCGAATTGTATACACTCACCGGCCATTTTAATCAGAACGCATGTATGCGCATGCGCAGTGTGCGATCAAAACACTCTTCCATTCTTACAGTATGATGACATAGTGGTTAGCACCTCTATATGAGGCAGTAGCCACAAGAAAAAAATAATTTTGACCTTTTTGGTGACCTTGACTGAATGACCCTCAAAATGTTGGAGGTTCTACTGGAGACCAATGCCCATCTATCCTGAAAGTTTCATGAAGATTGATCCAGCCGTTTTCCTGTAATATTGTTAACAAAAAAACAAAGAAACCCGACCGAAAACAATATCTCACCCCCGGTGGACTCCGTCCCGGGTGAGGTGGTCATAATAATAATAATAATAATAATAATAATAATACAATAAATAGCCCTATTCCACATGTGTAGTAATCCATATTGTCAAGAACCGCTCAACTAAGTAAAGAGAAACAACATCCATCATTACTTTAAGACATGAAGTGTCTTTTAATTCATAAAAATAAAGAAAAAAACATTAAATTAGAAGATATGTCCAAACTTTAGACTGGTACTGTACATTTTTACTACAACTCTGAAGTGAGTGAAGGTTTGAGACAGGCAGAAATTCCAGGCAGTTGGTTCTTTTCCTTTTATTTATTGATAATGATGGCTTGGTTTCTGCTGGTGCAGTTGTTTGAACAAGAGATAAAAGGTGTTTGTTCTTTCTCATATCTGCAGTGACTGGTGAATATTGAATAAACAGCAAATATGTGCACCAAAAGCAAAACTGTTCACTATTTTTCCCCCAATCTGATTCAAATGTCCAAAGCGGTTCAGATCAAAACTCATCTGTCCTGAGCAATGTGAGTTACATCCTTCCTCAAAATGACTTATTACTCCATTAAATAAAAATCAATGCTGGATAAATGCCAATTTCAGCACCACCATCTTCTCTCCTGCTCATTCCCGTGGGTTTCACTTCCATTTACTCATGCACCTCTTTCTTTACGCTTCCTAATGGACTCGGAGTATTTCCCCATGTAAGAGTTTTGCTACTTTATTTGAAGTCATTGTCAGCTCCGTATGTTCTTAGGAATGTATTGTTCATGCTTTACTTGGAACCAGCTCATGGGGGACGGGTTTATGAATCCAAATAATAATGGAAGCGATGAGTGGGAACTAATCTGCAAAAAAGTGACTCATAGGCAGATGGATTGTTGCATGCACACAGCAGATTCAGAAAGTATTCGCACTCCTTTTTACTTTCCTCATTTTATTGTTACGGCCTTGCTCTTAAAAGGATCCGGATCAATTTTCATCAAAGTTACAGGGTGTTTCAAAAGATTTGATATTATTTAAGATGTAAATATCCCGGGCGGCATGGTGGTGTAGTAGTTAGCGCTGTCGCCTCACAGCAAGAAGGTCCGGGTTCGAGCCCCGTGGCTGGCGAGGGCCTTTCTGTGCGGAGTTTGCATGTTCTCCCCGTGTCCGCGTGGGTTTCCTCCGGGTGCTCCGGTTTCCCCCACAGTCCAAAGACATGCAGGTTAGGTTAACTGGTGACTCTAAATTGACCGTAGGTGTGAATGTGAGTGTGAATGGTTGTCTGTGTCTATGTGTCAGCCCTGTGATGACCTGGCGACTTGTCCAGGGTGTACCCCGCCTTTCGCCCGTAGTCAGCTGGGATAGGCTCCAGCTTGCCTGCAACCCTGTAGAACAAGATAAAGCGGCTAGAGATAATGAGATGAGATGTAAATATCCCCGAAACTACATAGTCGAGGCAAATGAAACTGAACAGGCTTAATGTTGAGTAATATAAGATTCAGTCCTCAAAATTTGAATGAGAAATTCAAAGGCATATGTATTCCATAAACGATTTCACCAATTTTCAATACGCTTGACACCTGAGACACGGCACTGAACGGGGTGCAACTTGTAGAGTTTCATTCGCAAACGTTTCCTCAGGACACGCCGAACTGTCATTGGAGGAATCTAGGTCTCCAGGCTTGCTCTTCTTATGGACTTCGCAAGAGTTTTTCGCAAACCGGCTCGACCGTATATTCCAATGCAGGTGGTCGTCCAGATCCTTTTGTCCTGCACAGACAGCCGTCCTCTTTGAACTTTTTGTGCCGTGTCCAAATCTGCATTGCAGTTGGTGCATTTTTTTTTAGAGAATTCTCTCATAAATGCACGCTGCACAGTCTTGTTCGACTGTGTTTGAGCATACTCTAACACACAAAACGCCTTTTCTTTTTCAGTCAATGGCATTTCTGTACCTAAAAAGATTTATATTTTGACCTGTTTCCACACATGCTGTTAAAATTTGAGGTCAATAGAACGAGAATTGGCAAATTTATTAGATTGTGAAATATCAAATTTTTTGAAACACCCTGCATTTAAAAAATAAAAATACTTCACAAGTACATTAGAGGTAAAGTGTAATATTACATTTAAAAGTTAGAGAAAGATATTACAATACCTGAAATATTACAAAGTATTGTACCATAATTTATCACAACACAGATATTATTATATTGTAATCTTACCCAGAACTAATATACATCAGTATTATCTTTATAAAAATGTCTCAAGGATGTTCGGAGGGTATGGGATGCACCTGAGCTCATCTGTGAAATCAGTTTAATTGGAAACATTCCTGCAATTATAAAAGTTATATCAGGTGCCAAAGGCAGGTACAAATAAGACCTTTTTTTTTTTTCATTTTATTTTTAACGCTTTATTGCAGAAATTCTGCACAGACTGTTGGTGTTAATAAGAGGCGTTGGTGTAATGAGAGGTTCTAATTCAGTGGTGGCTCTGCCCTAGCAATTAGAAGGTTATGAGTTCAAATCCCAGGATGATGAGAGAGCCACTGTTGGGCCCATAGCCTTCATCTACCCTCCTCTAGAACAGAAATGTATTCATCCTGACTTGTACTTTGGATAAAACCACCTGTGGGGAGAAAAAAAGAAAAAAAAAACACTTGTTGCACCATCTCTCACTCACATGAAGGGGTCATGTGGTTAGTAGCTACTGAAACATCTAATCTTGATGCTGAAATGAGTGCGCATTAACTCATTACGCTAAAATATATCAGTGCAGTCATGTGACACACAAACCCTGCAGTTTTCCAGACGAGGACTAGCTAAATGTGCACACAAGGTAAAAAATGTCAGATATTCCTATCCTTGTGAGGACGTTTGGTCCCTACAAAGAAAAAACATGCATGTGTGCAGGGCCGGCTCTAGGTCTTTGGCTGCCCTAGGTGAGATTGAGTTTTGGCGCCCCCCCCCCAAGAAAAAAAACCCTCTTATAACATCTAAATAACACTTTAATCTAATCACTCTATTCTATTACTATTAAACAATGTACGGTGCATGGACAATAAACAAGAAGTCATTTTTATCTTTTTCATTATTGTTATTATTGTTATCATTATTCACATAAAGTGTCACAAAGTAAAATGACCACACAAATTCAATACATATCTCCATATAATGGGCAAAAACTCTTCCGCACCCTGTTCAAAGTGTAGTGCATGGACAATAAACAAAAAAATATTTTTAGTTTATTTTTTGCTATTAAAGGTTAAGTCATCTCTGAAGAATTAACAAATTAAATGAATAAAAAAATCTACAATTCTAAATTGTGCAAACTTAAGCACCCTGTTAGGACATCAATGGGCTGTATTTTCAAACAAAAGTGCTATTATGGGTACTTTGTTATTGAAGTCTATTGCTGTTTGCATCTAGTTAGCTAGGCAGACATTGATTCAGGTGTCTAATTAATTTGCCACTATAATGGTTGATATGAGAGATTAGATCAGACTTACCTCTATACTTGGCTCTATTTGTTTCTTCCTGTAGCCTTCGTTTGCGCCCTTGCGCATCCGAGAGTTTGGATTTCTTCATTTAAGCACTTGTAGTCTGGGCTACTTTTTGCAGTGGATAGCCATTCTCATTCCCCGATGAACACCGCTCCCCCCGCCCCCCTTATAACCTATCATTGTGCATTTTTAGTAGGCATAAGGAAATCACCGACCACTACTGCGTAGGCTACACTTGTTTTTCAACCTTTTTGAGCCAGGGCGCACTTTTTTTCAATGAAAAAATCTCAAGGCACATCAACAATAGAAAATGTTGACTGAAACTAAAACGCTGTTGCCAATATTTACAATATACAGTCATTCTATAATCTTCCACGGTACACTTGGTGATCTCTCACGGCACACTAGTGTTCCGCGGTACTAGAGTTCGGCAGCACAGTGGTTGAAAACACTGTACACCACTGATGCACTTGGTAACATCTCCATTCAATAACTCCATCCCTCCTTTTTGGTGGGGTTTTGGTCGCCCTTGGCACCCCTGGGCACACTTTGCACTTAGGCTATTACATGGCCAAAACAGAGAATAGCCGCGGATGCGCACTTGCGCGCCCGAAACACTATAGACAGGGCGAACCACTGTTGAGCGCTTATTGTTTCATGATTAACAACCACCACCACACCCCACCCCGCTTTTTTTGACAAATCGCACCCTGACTACATGCTTTGCTGTACAATTAAATTAGGCTAAGACATTATAATGCTGACACGTTTTCAGAATAGTGGAAGTCATAATTTTTCTCCCCCCGTTTCTGCACCCCTGGATGGACGCAGCGCCCTTAGCATTTGCCTATATTGCCTATGCCATGGGCCGGCTCTGCATGTGTGCACACACACACACACACACACACACACACACGCGCTCATTATAGCTTCTTGTGACTAGCATAGATGCAGTAGAAGTGTAGCAATGTGGTACTGCACACTTCTCTTCACAGAGAGATGATAGACAGCAAGAGAAGGAGACAAGTAGAGCATGTAGAGCACCACACACACACACACACACACACACACACACAGTGGAAGCTGAGTGAAACGTACCTTCTGTTTCACACTTCACTAAAATACAGTGTGGTGTGAATTAAAGTGCCAGAGCTCTTTTACCTCACATCATGGTCCACATTGTTCCACACTGAACTCATACAATCAAGCCTGGCTCTAATCCTGTCCAAATTAACCGGACCAGTTTATTTAAAGAGACCACTAAGTTCTGATCCAGTCTCATTCCCTCTGTGCTAGTCATTCCCTGCCTTTCCTACTGCCATCACCTTCATCTTCTGTATCTGTGTTCAGAATGCTGAGGCTCGTCTGGTCCATAGCCCAAACGCTTACTGAGACACTCACTCCACAGGCGTCATGTTCATGTCCTTACACTGCTAGACTCAAATAATCAGGGTTGTATGTTTCCATTCATTTCACAAATATCCAAAAACCTCTTCTGTATTTCTTTTCGTTTGAAAATAGTCCTAATGAAACCATTCTAGCACTTTGTACAAACAGGATCCGTCTCAAATCTTTTACATGAATCTTTACAAATCCTCCAAGTACTTTGTCTTGTGATTTCAGCTCTTCACTTTTTAAGATCAGAGCATCTGGCAAATCATAAAATGTTTGCTAAAATCTGCATGGTCTATATATTTTGTTGTGTTCTGTACAATGTTTTTTTTTCGATATCACTCACTTTATTATGATTACAAATGGCATCTGTTTGCCTGCAAACATTTTAAAAAGACCAGCTGTTCAACAGATCATTAGTTTCTTATTTCAAAAGTTTTAAATAAACACAGCAGTTCAAAGGATTGCTTTAGCACATGGTTTCATCTTGTGGATGCTCTGATCAGTTTAGAATAAGAGTTACAGGTTTGGGGAAGAGCACCATTTAAGGGACTGCACAGCAGGACGAGACGACAGCCTGAGCATGCTCACTGGCTGTTACAGTGGTGCTTGAAAGTTTGTGAACCCTTTAGAATTTTCTGTATTTCTGCATAAATATGACCTAAAACATCAGATTTTCACACAAGCCCTAAAAGTAGATAAAGAGAACCCAGTTAAACAAATGAGACAACAATATTATAGTTGGTCATTTATTTATTGATGAAAATGATCCAATATTACATATCTGTGAGTGGCAAAAGTATGTGAACCTTTCCTTTCAGTATCTGGTGTGACCCCCTTGTGCAGCAATAACTGCAACTAAACATTTCTGGTAACTGTTGATCAGTCCTGCACACCGGCTTGGAGGAATTTTAGCCCATTCCTCCGTACAGAACAGCTTCAACTCTGGGATGTTGGTGGGTTTCCTCACATGAACTGCTCGTTTCAGGTCCTTCCACAACATTTAGATTGGATTAAAGTCAGGACTTTGACTTGGCCATTCCAAAACATTAACTTTATTCTTCTTTAACCATTTTTGGTAGAATGACTTGTGTGCTTAGGGTCGTTGTCTTGCTGCATGACCCACCTTCTCTTGAGATTCAGTTCATGGACAGATGTCCTGACATTTTCCTTTAGAATTCGCTGGTATAATTCAGAATTCATTGTTCCATCAATGATGGCAAGCCGTCCTGGCCCAGATGCAGCAAAACAGGCCCAAACCATGATACTACCACCACCATGTTTCACAGATGGGATAAGGTTCTTATGCTGGAATGCAGTGTTTTCCTTTCTCCAAACATAACGCTTCTCATTTAAACCAAAAAGTTCTATTTTGGTCTCATCCGTCCACAAAACATTTTTCCAATAGCCTTCTAGCTTGTCCACATGATCTTTAGCAAACTGCAGATGAGCAGCAATGTTCTTTTTGGAGAGCAGTGGCTTTCTCCATGCACCCCTGCTATGCACACCATTGTTGTTCAGTGTTCTCCTGATGGTGGACTCATGAACATTAGCCAATGTGAGAGAGGCCTTCAGTTGCTTAGAAGTTACCCTGGGGTCCTTTGTGACCTCGCCGACTATTACACGCCTCGCTCTTGGAGTGATCTTTGTTGGTCGACCACTCCTGGGGAGGGTAACAATGGTCTTGAATTTCCTCCATTTGTACACAATCTGTCTGACTGTGGATTGGTGGAGTCCAAACTCTTTAGAAATAGTTTTGTAACCTTTTCCAGCCTGATGAGCATCAACAACGCTTTTTCTGAGGTCCTCAGAAATCTCCTTTGTTCATGCCATGATACACTTCCACAAACATGTGTTGTGAAGATCAGACTTTGATAGATCCCTGTTCTTTAAATAAAACAGGGTGCCCACTCACACCTGATTGTCATCCCATTGATTGAAAACACCTGACTCTAATTTCACCTTCAAATTAACTGCTAATCCTAGAGGTTCACATACTTTTGCCACTCACAGATATGTAATATTGGATCATTTTCCTCAATAAATAAATGACCAAGTATAATATTTTTGTCTAATTTGTTTAACTGGGTTCTCTTTATCTACTCTTAGGACTTGTGTGAAAATCTGATGATGTTTTAGGTCATATTTATGCAGAAATATAGAAAATTCTAAAGGGTTCACAAACTTTCAAGTACCACTGTAGATCAGTCTCATCCCTCTATATAAGATTAATCTAAAATATACAAATTTGAAAAGTGGACATATTTAAGGGGTATGCGCATAAGTTGTTTTGAAGTCCAAGCTGTACACAGTATGTCTCGGAATGTGCAAAAATAGGTCACATGATCAAACTAGAGAAGAGCCATGACATGAATGTGTGAGAGGAAGAAAATACTACTGCTGCGAATAGTATTACTACAACCCCAATTTCAAAAAAGTTAGGACACTGTGTAGAACATAAATAAAATCAGAATGGCAAATGATGGAAACCCTATATTTCATTGAAACTACTACAAAGGCAGCATATCACATGTTGAAACTGAGAAATTTTGTTTTTTTGAAAAATATATGTTCATTTTGAATTTGATCTCAGCAACACGTTTCAGAAAAGTTGGGGCAGGGCAATAAAAGACTGAAAAAGTTGTGCAATGCGAATAAAATTAACTTGGTTAATTGGCAGCAGGTCAGTAACATGATTGGGTATAAAAAAGAGCATCCCAGAGAGGTCGAGTCTCTCAGAAGTAAAGATGAGGGGCTCATCGCTCTGTGAAAGACTGTGTAGGCAAACAGTGCAACAATTTAAGAATTACATTCCTCAGTGTAAAATTGCAAAGAATTTGGGGATCACATCATCTATGGTACATAATATCATTAAAAGATTGAGAGAATCTGGAGAAATCTCTGTATGCAAGAGACAAGGCTGAAAACTGACATTGGATGCCTGTGATCTTCAGGCCTTCAGGAGACACTGCATTAAAGGCAGACATGTGTCTGTAGTGGAAATCACTGTATGGGCTCAGGAACACTTCAGAAAACCATCGGCTGTGAAAACAGTTCATTACTGCATCCACAAATACAAGGTTAAAACCAGATATAAACAATATCCAGAAACACCGCCACCTTCTCTGGGCCTGAGCTCTTTTACGATGGACTGAGGCGAAGTGGAAAATTGTCCCGAGGTCTGATGAATCAAAAGTAGAAATTCTTTTTAGAAATCATGGACACCACACCCTCCAGGCTAAAGAGGAGAGGGACCATCTGGCTTGTTATCAGTGCACAGTTCAAAAGCCAGTATCTGTGATGGTATGAGGGTGCATTCGTGCACATGACATGAGTAGCTTGTACATCTGGGAAGGCATCATTAATGCTGAGTGATATAAACACGTTTCAGAGCAATATGCTGCCATCCAGACAAAATATTTTTCATGGAAGGCCTTCCTTCTTTCAGCAAGACAACGCCAAACCGCTTTCTGCACATATTAAAACTGCATGACTCTGTAGTAAAAGAGTCCGGGTGCTAAACTGGCCTGGCTGCAGTCCAGACCTGTCTCCCATTTAAAACATTTGGTGCATTTTGAAGCACAAAATATGACAAAAGAGACCCCGAACTATTGAGCAACTGAAATTGTATATCAGGCAAGAATGGGACAAAATTTCTCTTTCAAAACTACAGCAATTGATCTCCTCAGTTCCCAAATGTTTACAGGGTGTTGTTAAAAGTAGAGGTGATGCAACACAGTGGCAAACACGCCCCTGTCCCAACTGTTTTGAAATGTGTTGCTGACATCAAATTCACAATGAACATATATTTTTCAAAAACCAATAACATTTCTCGGTTTCAACATACAACATGTTGTTTTTGTACTATTTTCAATGAAATATAGGGCTTCCATGATTTGCAAATTATCTCATTTTGTGTTTATTTACAGTTTACAGTGTCCCAAATTTTTTGGAATTGGGGTTGTGTTCTACTAATGCTACGGCTACTAATACTACTACACTCTATACTACAAGTTTCCAATTTATGTAGCATCATTCTGAGAGTCAAGGTCACAATCATGGTAGCAGGTAACGCCAACCAAACACTAAAGTAGATACTGTATGTTTACGAATGCTGGTTTTGTATCAGAAAGTTTTCTGTCCAAATTTCTGTGATATTCATTTTGTTTCCAAAAAGATTTATTTCTACTAAAATGGAGAGGCAATAATAAAATCCCTCTAGTGTGCCTGGGCACTGCGAGCTGGCCTGGTGGGGAGCGTGTCTGCCTCTTGATCAGGAGATCGCAAGTTCTACTCGGGGTTGGGTCATATCAAAGACAGTCATAAAAATGGTACCTATTGCTGTCTGGCAAGGCACACTCCAATACAGATGTGAGTGGGAAGTCAAACTCTTGTGGTTACTAACCCCCCACTGTAACCCTAGCTGTATACAGTGGTGCTTGAAAGTTTGTGAACCCTTTAGAATGTTCTATATTTCTGCATAAATATGACCTAAAACATCATCAGATTTTCACACAAGTCCTAAAAGTAGGTAAAGAGAACCCAGTTAAACAAATGAGACAAAATATTATACTTGGTCATTTATTTATTGAGGAAAATGATCCAATATTACATATCTGTGAGTGGCAAAAGTATGTGAACCTCTAGGATTAGCAGTTAATTTGAAGGTGAAATTAGAGTCAGGTGTTTTCAATCAATGGGATGACAATCAGGTGTGAGTGGGCACCCTGTTTTATTTAAAGAACAGGGATCTATCAAAGTCTGATCTTCACAACACATGTTTGTGGAAGTGTATCATGTCACGAACAAAGGAGATTTCTGAGGACCTCAGAAAAAGTGTTGTTGATGCTCATCAGGCTGGTAAAGGTTACAAAACCATCTCTAAAGAGTTTGGACTCCACCAATCAAGTCAGACAGATTGTGTACAAATGGAGGAAATTCAAGACCATTGTTACCCTCCCCAGGAGTGGTTGACCAACAAAGATCACTCCAAGAACAAGGCGTGTAATAGTCGGCGAGGTCACAAAGGACCCCAGGGTAACTTCTAAGTAACTGAAGGCCTCTCTCACATTGGCTAATGTTAATGTTCATGAGTCCACCTTCAGGAGAATACTGAACAACAATGGTGTGCATGGCAGGGTTGCAAGGAGAAACCCACTGCTCTCCAAAAAGAATGCTGCTGCTCATCTGAAGTTTGCTAAAGATCATGTGGACAAGCCAGAAGGCTATTGGAAAAATTGTTTTTTGGATGCATGAGACCAAAATAGAACTTTTTGGTTTCAATGAGAAGCGTTATGTTTGGAGAAAGGAAAACACTGCATTCCAGCATAAGAACCTTATCCCATCTGTGAAACATGGTGGTAGTAGTATCGTGGTTTGGGCCTGTTTTGCTGCATCTGGGCCAGGACGGCTTGCCATCATTGATGGAACAATGAATTCTGAATTATACCAGTGAATTCTAAAGGAAAATGTCAGGACATCTGTCCATGAACTGAATCTCAAGAGAAGGTGGGTCATGCAGCAAGACAACGACCCTAAGCACACAAATCGTTCTACCAAAGAATGGTTAAAGAAGAATAAAGTTAATGTTTTGGAATGGCCAAGTCAAAGTCCTGACCTTAATCCAATCGAAATGTTGTGGAAGAACCTGAAGCAAGCAGTTCATGTGAGGAAACCCACCAACATCCCAGAGTTGAAGCTGTTCTGTATGGAAGAATGGGCTAAAATTCCTCCAAGCCAGTGTGTAGGACTGATAAACAGTTACCAGAAACGTTTAGTTGCAGTTATTGCTGCACAAGGGGGTCACACCAGATACTGAAAGGAAAGGTTCACATACTTTTGCCACTCACAGATATGTAATATTGGATCATTTCCCTCAATAAATAAATGACCAAGTATAATATTTTTGTCTAATTTGTTTAACTGGGTTCTCTTTATCTACTTTTAGGACTTGTGTGAAATTCTGATGATGTTTTAGGTCATATTTATGCAGAAATATAGAAAATTCTAAAGGGTTCACAAACTTTCAAGCACCACTGTAGGCGAGAGGCCGAGGGCTACAGAAACGGAGATTGGAGCCACCCAATGCGCCTTAAGGGCCTGGTTCGTACTGGGAGGGTGGACTGCCTGGGAAGACCAGGGCATGGCGCAGGAAGGACTTTGGACTTTGTGTGCTTGTGCAAATTGCATATGCTGTTTAAGCCAAGAAGTTTATACCATTTTGCCAGAGTTCAGCTGTACAGCTGAGTAAAATACCAAAGTAAAATACACTCACCGGCCACGTTAATCGGTACTTGTTCTTGATTCTAAGATTCCTGTTCTTGGCTGGCAGGAGTGGAACCCAATGTGGTCTTCTGCTGCTGCACGCTGAGATGCTTTTCTGCTCACCACGGTTGTAAAGAGTGATTATATTAGTTGCTGTATCCTTCCTTGCAGCTCGAACCAATCTGACTGGGAATGGCTGATTTGATAACTGCATAAAACAACAGGTGGATGAGTGTATTGCACATAGCAATGTTTAATTGTAAAACAGCGACTTAAACTGATACGACTTACAACAAGAGTGGAATGAAATGTTGCAGGAATTATGTGACAGTCAGTGGCATATCATAGGGTGATAGATGTCACTGTTTTCAGCTTCACTCAACAGAGGGAAAATTGTGATTTCATATTTGGCTGCTTGTTGTAAATACCATTTTCGTGTGTTTAGAAGGTCAAAACGGAGGAGTGTGTCTCAGCATTTTGTCCATTCATAAAGATCGAATCCATGTAAACAAATTTGTTTCAGATAAATAATGTGTTAGTGCTTGAGGTGAGGTCTATGATGATTTAGACATGTAGTTTACATGATGCTTCTATATTCTCTACATTAGTTTCATTGCAAAAATGAAAGAAGTGAAGTGACTGCATTTGGGTTAAGTCTCATCTTATTATCTGTAGCCGCTTTATCCTGTTCTACAGGGTTGCAGGCAAGCTGGAGCCTATCCCAGCTGACTACGGGCGAAAGGCGGGGTACACCCTGGACAAGTCGCCAGGTCATCACAGGGCTGACACATAGACACAGACAACCATTCACACTCACATTCACACCTACGGTCAATTTAGAGTCACCAGTTAACCTAACCTGCATGTCTTTGGACTGTGGGGGAAACCGGAGCACCCGGAGGAAACCCACGCAGACACGGGGAGAACATGCAAACTCCGCACAGAAAGGCCCTCGCCGGCCACGGGGCTCGAACCTGGACCTTCTTGCTGTGAGGCGACAGCGCTAACCACTACACCACTATGCCGCCCCTGGGTTAAGTGGAACTGCATAAATTTCATTTTTTTGGAAGAATCATCACTTTAAATGTGTTAATTGGAGTACAGAGATCACCAAAATGTGCTTTACAGGGCTACAAATGGATGAGTAGGAAATTAATTGTTTCTGTCTGTCTGTCTGTCTGTCTGTCTGTTTGTCTCTGTCTGTCTGTCTGACACATTACTCGTTCAGCTTCTCCAGCAGGATTCCTGCATGTATGATGCATCTGCAGTGTGTTAGTGTGTGTTAAAGCAGTGCAGCTCTCAGACCAAGTAACCGCTTGCTTTTCTTGTGATACGTGCACTGTCTACAAAGTGGGTTCTCCAGAAATGTGTGTGTGTGTGTGTGTGTGTGTGTCCTGAGTTTCCCCTCTATTACTTATATCCAGCTCCTCTCTCATCTCTGTTGTCCATTTTAGCCTGCCTTTCTAGGTCCCTCTGTCTCTCTGTCCAGCTGAATCTGTGATTCTGTCTCCCTTCCTCTCTCTCAGTTTATGTAGTACGGGATAAGTGATAGCAAATCCATTACTACCAGCCCTTTACCACAGTATGAGTCATCCCATTGACTGCACGACCGAGGGAGGCAGAGAGAGAGGGAGAGAGAAAAAGAGAGAGAGAGAGAGATTACCACTTATGTTTTTGTGAGATGTACCTGTTGACCTATGCAAATCTTTAATACGAAGTGGGACACCATGAAGCTTTATGTGCTCAGATCAGTTTTCATAATGAACCTGAGCCATATTTTAATCCTATTTAAATTCCAGAGATGACGTTCATGCAAAATAAGAGCATTAATCATAAATTGTGTGTAAATCTGAACCAAGGTAAATGTGGTGGCTGTTAGTTTCCCTTCAGCAGGCTTATCTTTATACTGCCATCATGAGGCTTCCTATAAACATGGGAAAATCATTTTTTGTAAAAAGCCTTTTCCCATAGAAGTTACTAATATACAGTGTTTCTGTTTCCGGTTGAGAGTATGCTGTGCACATTTTGGCTGCCGCTTCTCACCGGAGCTTTTTATTCTATTCTCCCTTTTGTTTTTCTTTTTTGTGTTTGTGTAGTTTGATGTTTGTTGTTGTTGTTGTTTTTTGTTTGAGTGTTTTGTCCGCCGGTTGTGGCAAAGCTCCGGACCCAGTTTCGGGCGTCGATTCCCTCCAGGCCTTGGTTCACCGTGGGTGATGCCTGTACTCCTCGCTATGGGCTGCAGTGAGCTCGTTGCTCTTTTTAACATCGTGGTTGTCCAGCGCTCTGTGTGACGTTGCTTTTGTGCTTGGTGCGGTGTTCCAAGCGATGTTGGTCAGTGGCGTCGCAGCGGCTATGCAGGTGGTCTGGGACATACCAGCGTTCTGTGTGGTAGTGCTTCTGTGCTCACTTTGTGGCTCCATGGCATGGTGTTCCGAGCGATGTTGCCTGGTGGCATCGCTGCAGCTGTGCAGGCAGTGTGGGACTTATTTTTGTGCGCTTTTTGGTGGAACTGTGGCTGCTACACAATTGGAATGACATCCTGACCACCTTTTGGTGGACTTTTTTTTTTTTTATTTTCCCCCTATAATTGTAAAATGACCTTGGGTATGAGAAAAGTGCTATATAAATCTAACTTATTATTATTATAACACATTAGCATAAATGATGTCAATACAGAAACCAAAATTACTGTCTCCCGTTACTCAGGCAGTAGGAAAAAAAAGGTCTACGTTTCTGAATTTACTAAAAGTGGAAAAAGCCGGATACTGTTGAACAGTACATGAATAGAAATGAGTAAGAAACTAGCTACCAAAGCAAATTCTGCTCAGTCACCCAAGAATAAGTAATAAAGGCAAGATTTGTCTCATTCTCTTATGTCACAAGTGTTTCAAGTGAGCAGGAAATTTAAAACGGCCTATGAACCTGAAGAGCATCTTGAGAAGACCAATGACTACAATCCTGAGGGTACGAAGTGGTGATCATCATGGCCTCGATGTCCTGCACACAACTGGCACAAATTATTATTATTTTTCAATATAAATGCAAGAGTAGCAAGGGGAAAAATGATAACCATGCACTATTGGAGCTTATTTACCAGTATATACTATATAAATTAAGACACTAGGATAAAAATTGTCACAAGTATAAATATCTTTCCAGCTGATCAGCCAATTAGATAAATAAATCAGTGCACTCAGCTAATTCTGACATGATCTTCCATTTCCAAATGAACCACTTCTCATCACAGCCATTTGTCTGTGATAAACTGACTTATGCTTGCATTTCATTAAAAAGAAGTCCCTTGGCCAACAACATACACTTTTTATAATGATAGATTTTTTTTTAAATAAATTTCACTCAGCAACTTCTTTAATAGGAATGCCATATTGATATTGGGCAAGCCTCCTCTTTACTCTTGGAACAGCCTTAATTCCTCAGGGTATGGGTTCCACAATGTTTTGGAAATTTCCATTTGGAAATTGCTGTGTAACATGGAAGATTATCATGCTGGAAGTAGCTATAAGATGCATAAATCGTGGCTAGAACGTGATGTATATGGTCAGCAACAATGCGCAGATAGCCTGTGGCCTTCAGTCTATGTTCGATTGGCATTAGGAGGTTAGTGGTTTGTATGTATACCAAGAAAGCATTCCCCACACCATTACCTCCACCAGCCTGAACTGTTAACAGAAAGCAGGTTGACCATCGACGTACCGTACATGTCGCAGAAGAAATCAAGATTCATCAGACCGGGAGACATTTTTCCAATTATCCAGTTTCAGTGAGCCTGTACCCACTGTAGCCTCACATTTCTGTTCTCGGCTGACAACTTGATGTGGTCTTCTGCTCGTGAAGCAAATCTGTTCATTTTGAGATGCTTTTCAGCTCACTACATTTGTAAAGAGTGGTGATTTGTGTTACCATGAATTACGAGATCACCCTTCTCATCAACAAGGCATTTCTGCCCATAAATCTGCCACTCACTGGATGTTTTTTGGTTGTTGGTGGTTGTTTTTCTCACCATTCTGTGTGAAGTCTAGAAACTGTTGTGTGACAGAATCCGAGGAGATCAGCAGTTTCTATAAATGTGCTTTCACCTGGCACTAACAATCATGCCATCACATACCTGAGATTACATTAAGAGATCAGGGGCAAAAGCAGACAACTCCATTTGTCATGTTTTCTGGAAATAAATGTTTATTTTTGTTTTTGATTTCCTTGATAGAACTGGCTATGTTATAGAGCGGCAGTCTGAATTGATACGCAATAAGAAATTCATTGTCATGATCTGAAAAATCAAACGGAACTAAAAAGAGGTTTTTGATCACATTTGGTGGCAAAAACAGACTTTATTTATTTATTTATTTATTTATTGCAAAAACAGACAAATCTGATTTTAGTATATAACTTCAAAGATGCATTGTGTCTCCAAGAAATGTGGGCGATCCCACACCGCAATGACATGTTGGCTTTTTTTTTTTTTTTTTTGCTTGTGAGTAGCCGAATTGGCTGGATTAAGTTGTGATGCGATCATCTGTTCATCGATATCATTGATATTTTCCATGTTTTAATGTATTATTTGGTAAAATAAATGTTAGCGAAAGGTCAGAAAAACATGTGCACAGCCATGATGGACGATGTCACTAGCTTCAGAATGCTGATTTTACTTAAATTGGGTTTCCAAAAATAAATAAATAAATAAAATACAAGTGGCATGGCAGATGTCGGTTTCTGAAACAAAACCACAAATATGGTGGGATTTTACAATAGAAATGTCTCGTTTTGCGAAAGAAAACCTCTCATCTCTCATTATCTCTAGCCGCTTTATCCTTCTACAGGGTCGCAGGCAGGGCGGCACGGTGGTGTAGTGGTTAGCGCTGTTGCCTCACAGCAAGAAGGTCCTGGGTTCGAGCCCCGGGGCCGGCGAGGGCCTTTCTGTGCGGAGTTTGCATGTTCTCCCCGTGTCCGCGTGGGTTTCCTCCAGGTGCTCCGGTTTCCCCCACAGTCCAAAGACATGCAGGTTAGGTTAACTGGTGACTCTAAATTGACCGTAGGTGTGAATGTGAGTGTGAATGGTTGTCTGTGTCTATGTGTCAGCCCTGTGATGACCTGGCGACTTGTCCAGGGTGTACCCCGCCTTTCGCCCGTAGTCAGCTGGGATAGGCTCCAGCTTGCCTGCGACCCTGTAGAAGGATAAAGCGGCTAGAGATAATGAGATGAGATGAGGGTCGCAGGCAAGCTGGAGCCTATCCCAGCTGACTACGGGCGAAAGGCGGGGTACACCCTGGACAAGTCGCCAGGTCATCACAGGGCTGACACATAGACACACAACCATTCACACTCACATTCACACCTACGGTCAATTTAGAGTCACCAGTTAACCTAACCTGCATGTCTTTGGACTGTGGGGGAAACCGGAGCACCCGGAGGAAACCCACACGGACACGGGGAGAACATGCAAACTCCACACAGAAAGGCCCTCGCCGGCCACGGGGCTCGAACCCGGACCTTCTTGCTGTGAGGCGACAGTGCTAACCACTCCACCACCAGATCCAATAATATTATATTGTAATAAATTGATTTCTAATGGAAATTGCAAATCTTGAATTAAACTTCCAAAAATTGCTGCAGATGGAATTTTAAAGTCGCTAAAAAGAAATATGCAATTACTTAACTGATGAATAGCCATTTCTATGCCAAGATAAACTGGCCAGTCTGTCTTACCTGCAGTAAGCAGCAACATGGACGTTTGGATGAAACATAGGACAAAATAAAACTGGCCCAATATTCTCACTCTTATTGTGAATTTATTCAAATGTACCTCTGCTAGTGCTACATCACCTATTATTGTATGTGAGAGAGAGAGAGAGAGAGAGAGAGAGAGAAGTGTGAGACAGCCAGAGAGAGATGCACCACCCCTTTTTCCCCTCAGACTTATTGCAGTTTAATGGGGAGCTGCTTTGAGCAGTTGCAGGAGCATCTGTTTCAGTCACTGGGTGTACTGCAGGTGTGTGTGTTTGTCTCAGTCCCACTAGCTCACCACTGCTCGGCATCAGTGAAGCACAGCAACACGCACAGAAAGAACGCTGTCTTGCACGCTGCTCCTGAGAAAGAGAATGAATGAGCGAGTGTAGATTTTTGTCAACTCAGGCAGTCTGTACAGCCACTCCCTCTCTCCATTTCTCTCCACAACCGAGCGCTAACACAAGCCTTTCCCTCCTCCCGCTTTCTCTCTCCCTTTCTATTGCTGCATCCCAAAGCAACCCATTTCTCCTGCTGTGGGTGCATGCCAGAACCTGGGACTCCACAGAGGCGAGAAGTCAGTGACCGGGAGGGAGAGAGAGAGAGAGGGAGAGAGACAGAGGTGTAGTAGATGTGGGGGGGGGCGGGTAAGAGAGGAGGCATGTGGAGGGTGAGTGTGAGCTGAGATGGGGGGAGCACTCGGACGGAAAAACAGCAGAGAGTGGAAGGACAGAAAGGCGCATAAGAACAGCAAGAAGTCCAAAATCAACAGTAAGGTATCCACACTCTTCTCTCTCTTTCTCTCACTCTTCTTCATCACTTCTTTCTCTGTGTGCTTCCTCTCTGGTTCATGCATGTATATGTTCTCTGCACCACATTCCCTGTCTGGCTGTGTGTGTGTGTGTGTGTGTGTGTGTGTGTGTGTGTGTGTGTGTGTGTGTGTGTGTGGCATATCAGTGTGTGAGAGTTACAGCAGTTTCTACTCAAATTCCACCATACTAGTGGAAGATGCACTGAGACACACACACACACACACACACACACACACACACACACACAGTATTTTTCATAACGCTTTCTTTCTTTCTTTCTTTCTTTCTTTCTCACCTCCCATGACACCTCTCTAAACACTTTCTCCGTCTTGCTGTCCATGCGAAGCCTCCTGTGTTGCCGTTTGGATCACACGCTGAGCTAATTCACGTTGCGAGTCCAGGACCATGTGGCAGTGTGATAGAAGAGGGCAGTACCACTCTGGGGGGGCGGGGAGGGGGGGGGGAGTTTATTCATGCTGCATTCTCATATTGTTGTCACTGCTGCCTTTTTTTCCACCCTTTCTTCACTTTAATAGGTTTCATTATCTCTGCAATAAATCTGCAAGTGTGTGTGTGTGCAGGCGTGTGCCCAGGACTTGCAGGATTTGTGTTATATGTATTGATGCAGGATAATGGTGTAAACAGAGGGTGTGTGTGTGTGTGTGTGTGTGCACGCTGGATGCACATGAGTGGTTATGTCTTCCTGCTGGAATGCCCTGCTGTATTAAGCCTGATGGAGCTCAGCCTGATCACACACCCACATGCACTGCTGCTTAATAAATATGACCCAGTGTATCAGGGCAGGAAGAGGCTTTTTATACTCAGGGTGTGGATATACTGGATGTCCTATTATAGAGAACACTCTAGCACTTTTTCACCTAATCTCTAGCCATTGCATCTGTACCACATATATCTCAACATCTTTTCCTATACTGAGGAAAGAACCAGACATCTCATCTCATCTCATTATCTCTAGCCGCTTTATCCTGTTCTACAGGGTCGCAGGCAAGCTGGATCCCATCCCAGCTGACTATGGGCGAAAGGCGGGGTACACCCTGGACAAGTCGCCAGGTCATCACAGGGCTGACACATAGACAACCATTCACACTCACATTCACACCTACGGTCAATTTAGAGTCACCAGTTAACCTAACCTGCATGTCTTTGGACTGTGGGGGAAACCGGAGCACCCGGAGGAAACCCACACGGACACGGGGAGAACATGCAAACTCCACACAGAAAGGCCCTCGCCGGCCCTGGGGCTCGAACCCAGGACCTTCTTGCTGTGAGGCGACAGCGCTAACCACTACACCACCGTGCCGCCCCGAACCAGACATCTATTTCCTCAAAACGCACATGTACACACAACCCCAAATCAGAAAAAGTTGGAACGGTATGGAAAATGCAAATTTAAAAAAAAAAGCAGTGATTTCTAAATTTACTTTGACTTGTATTCCATTGCAGATTGTATGAACCGAAGATATTTCGAATTTTGTCCGATCAACCTCATTTAATTTCCTGCCACACATTCCAAAAAAGTTGGGACAGGGCCAGTTTAGGGCTAGTAATGAGGTAAAACAATGAAGAAATGATGTGATTCGAAGCAGGTGATGTCAACAGGAAACATCATGTCGGATGAAACAATCTTCAATTGATTATCAACTTCGATTAAAAGAGGGGTCAGACAAGGCTGTGTATTGTCACCACGTTTGTTCAATTTCTACACGGACATGATCATGAGGGAAGCAGATATAGAGAGTCTTGGAAGTGTTACTGGAGGTGTAAGGATCAGTAACATCAGATATGCTGATGACACTGTACTGTTAGCGACCAGTGAGGCAGAGTTACAACAGCTGCTGGACAGGGTAAGAGAAGCCAGTGAAAGTTATGTCCTATGACTGAATGCGAAAAAGACAAAATCAATGATAGTGAGCAAACAACTGAGACAAAGCTACCATCTGGAGAGATTGTGAAAAAGAAGGTGAAACTGAACATAGGCAGAGAACCAATAGAAGAAGTGGAACATTTATGGTATTTGGAGAAATTCTGGTGTGTAAAGGTAAAGGGCTCAAGCCTAAGCTGAACACCCGTGATCTCCAATCATTCAGACGATGCTGCATCAAGAACTGTCATTCATCTATAGCTGATATAACCACATGGGCTTGGGATTGCTTTGGCAAACCTTTGGCAAACACTACAATATGGAGTTATATCCACAAATGGCAGTTAAAACTTTCACTGTGCATAAAGGCAGCCAGCCTTCTGTTAACTGTGTCCTGAAGCACCAGCAACTTCTCTAGGCTCGGAGCCTTAAGACCAGTTTGCAGGAAGAATGGGACGAAATAACACCTGAAACGTTTCATCACTTGACATCTTCGGTTCCTAAATATCTTTTAAATGTTGTGAGAAGGAATGGTAACATCACAAAGCGGTAAATGCTTTACTGTCCCAACTTTTTTTGAAACGTGTTGCAAAAATCAAAATTGAAATAAGAGTTTATAAAAAAAATAAAATTAAATTCATAAGGTAAAACATCAAATAATCCACAGCGTCTTGTTTGAGTGCAATACAGGTCAAAGATTTATAAATAATTATTTTCAGTTTTAATTTCTGTTTCAGTATGCGGCCTCACCTTTTTATGATTTAGGGTTGGATAATGAAATTATCAGGGCAGTTGTTGAGCTCTGTCAATAAATTTAAAAAAATGACACCTCTGTGTGAGGTGAATTCAAGAGTACAGCTGTTACACTGTATTAATTCAGGTTTTAGGATGAGACACCCATGCATATTTACTGGTTTGGGTGGCACAGTGGTAGAGTGTCGTATAGCCTTATAGCTCCAAGGTCGGTGGTTTTAACTTGAACTCAGTTGCTGTCTGTATGGGGTTTCACATCCTCACCCTCAGGATAGTCTCTATTCTGATCCTGACCAGGATAAAGAGGTTACAGAACATCTGCCCATCAGTTACAGGTTAGATTGAAAAATACTTGAATATTTCTTTAATGGCTATCATTCTGCTAACTTAAAAAAGTATAAAGCAATTATATGGCCATTTTTACTGTTTACACTCTCGTCAGTTCAACACCTAATGTATCAGGGGTTTTTTTAACTATTGAGAACACAATTCATCCATCCATTATCTGTAGCCACGTATCCTGTACAGGGTTGCAGGCAAGCTGGAGGCTATCCCAGCTGATTATGGGCGAGAGGCGGGGTACACCCTGGACAAGTCGCCAGGTCATCACAGGGCTGACACATACAGTGCGTTTACATGCACATAGAGAAAATCGAATTTCTGCCGTTGCTCGACTGAAATCGAAGTTCTAAATGCCATGGAAACACCTTAGCTAGGCTGAAATTGAACCGAACTTGATTTCTCGTAATCGAGCTACACGACCTAGATTATGCGATTTTAGCCGAGCTACTTAGTGTATGTATACCCTATCGAGCTACGTAGTCGAGCTACTTACTTCCTTTCCGGAAGTGATGAGTGACGAGACCACAAGCGGGAAACACAACAGCCTCGGTCGGCATGACAACAGTAGTAGTAGCGAGCAGCAGAAGAGGTCAGGAGGAACAAGGAGACAAAAACCAAAAACAATTGAACTTTTTGTGTGTTTATTAAGACATAAGTTAAATTGTAAGCAAAAAACGGGCTTTAGAAAAATATACAATTGTGCAAAATAAGTTGTCTTACCAAACAGTGGTCTGCGCAGGACAGTTTGTAGCCAACAGGTGGCAATGACATGTGGTGTGAATGTAAAGTGGAAATCACTCCTCTTCTTCATGACGACAACCGGAAGTGTACCAACACGATGGGGCGTGTAGCGCCACCTGTGGCTCGGGTGCACTGTACCTCACACAATAGCTTGATTTCCTTGTGTGCATGTAGGATTGGATTTCTCTGGCACCCCTGCTGGGACCCTTAGCTCAATTACCGACAGTAGCTCGATTTGGATGTGCATGTAAACGCACTGATAGAGACAAACAACCATTCACACTCACATTCGCACCTACGGTCAATTTAGAGCCACAAATTAGCCTAACCTGCATGTCTTTGGAGGAAACCAGAGAACATGCAAACTCCACACAGAAAGGCCCTCGTCAGCTGCTGGGCTTGAACCCAGGACCTTCTTGCGCTGAGGCAACAGTGCTAACCACTACACCACCATGCTGCCCAGAACACAATTCACTGTTTTCCAAAATGTTTGTACTACAGATAAATTATATTCAGGATTATTCTGACAAGTGTTTGAAGATGACTGGTTTTTGCAGCAGATGATTTTAGCTTCTCTTACCATCAGGAAGATCCCCATGCAGATCTTTGTGTCATTGTTCCCATAATTGTAGTTTAAACTGGGCACTCTCAGGGAAAAAAAAAAAGAGATTCTTTTGGAAATATTCTTGTTTTAATTTTATTGTTTATTGCATCTGGGAAAGCGGATTTTTTTTTTCCTGACCCATCGTGTACTAGCCTTTTGTTCATCAAATTAAATGCTCTCTAGAATGTGTATGCAAGCTTGCATTGCACTATAGTAGCAACTCATTAGCAGCAACCATGATTTGTCAGTGTGCTCCCTTTTCTAACCATCCTATTGTTAAGAATAAAATAGTTGGAGTTTATTAATTTCAAAGAGGGTGGAAATTCTGCAAGTCGGCAATTATTTGACTTTTCAGCTTGGGGAGTGTTTTACCAACTTGTGGCTGTTCAGTGACAGAATGTCTTGCTACCTCTGAGCAAGAACACAATTCTGTCTTTATACACCTTCAGGGTATCTCCATCAGTAAAGTAAGTAATATAATTCGAGCTACCATTCAGAGATGCCTCTCAGTGATGACCCCACAGCTCTCTGTCACCATCAGCATTGCACCTCAAACATTGTTGTGTTGGCTATTGTATAAATCAGTCATAGCGGAGTTGGCCCGCGCGAGCAGAGCCCCATAGGCATAGAGTGTGGATACATAAAGAAACCCATCGAATTGTTTTCTGATGGTTTCGGTCCTGTGTGTGCCACCATACCAGTGTTATAGTAATTACCAGTCATACACACCACCTAGGGCGGCACGGTGGTGTAGTGGTTAGCGCTGTTGCCTCACAGCAAGAAGTCCGGGTTCGAGCCCCGTGGCTGGCGAGGGCCTTTCTGTGCGGAGTTTGCATGTTCTCCCCGTGTCCGCGTGGGTTTCCTCCGGGTGCTCCGGTTTCCCCCACAGTCCAAAGACATGCAGGTTAGGTTAACTGGTGACTCTAAATTGACCGTAGGTGTGAATGTGAGTGTGAATGGTTGTCTGTGTCTATGTGTCAGCCCTGTGATGACCTGGCGACTTGTCCAGGGTGTACCCCGCCTTTCGCCCGTAGTCAGCTGGGATAGGCTCCAGCTTGCCTGCGACCCTGTAGAAGGATAAAGAGGCTAGAGATAATGAGATGAGATGAGACACACCGCCTAGTGGCCAGTGTTAGTAATTACCAGTCCTAAACACTGTCTAGTGGCCAGTGTTGGTAATTGCCAGTCATACATACCGCCTAGTGGCCAGTGTTATAGCTGGTAAAGAAATAAAACAAAAGAGGCTGGCTATGATACGATATAAGAAAATTCTACAACCCAGAAATGGATGGGAGCTCCGCTTTTAGGCAGTGCCTAAATCTATATATTACACTTCTTCAGTGGACTGAATTTCCTGGGACTCCCACTCCTGGGAAGATTGGTAACTGTCTTGAAGGTTCCCCATTTGAAAATAGTCCTTTTCACTGTAGAATGGTGAATTTTCAAATTCTCTGGAGATGGCCTTATAACCCTTCCCAGAATGATAAGCAACAACAATTGCTTGTCTGGTGCCATGGCTAATGTCCTTCTTTCTTGGCATGATGTAGACACGCACCTGAGTGTTCCAGAACACCAAACTACTCAAGGTTCTACTTTAATAAAGGTAGTCACACTTCTTTATGATTAACTAGTCTTGTGCATTTCATTATAGACACCTGGCTGCTAATTACTCTCTTAAGGGCCTGTGTCTACCAGATGCAGGTTTTTTTTTGCTCTGGCAGCACCCACAACCTCATTTTAACAGCACTTCCAGAGCACTTCTCTCAAGTGCTTATTGTTGCTAGGTTACAAAAAAAATCTTCCATGACTTCTACATTCTTTTATTGTGAACGTCAAGTCTCTGATTACTTTAGAAAGGCAATTGAAAATATCGGTCATGGTAACCGTTCAGTGTTCGATCATAAATAACTGGGTTGTCAGTGACAGACAGGATCAGTTTTTCCTCTGCTATTGTTTATAGTGTTGATATCGTACATCCCACCCCCTTCTTGATTTTGTTCATTGGTTGGTTGAGAGACGTGACACTGACAAGCTCAGTGGTGTTGCAAATGTTGAATTATTTTCAAAGGAAAGCCCCCTGAACACAGCAGGGGGGAAAAGCTGTACAGTGAGGGTGTTTTTGTGCTAAGGACACTGAGTGCTGTCAATGCCGAACTCCATAGGGTTTGTATAGAAATTTGACATTGCCAGCACAAAAAAAAAAAATTGCCGACACAGGCTCTAATTGATTGTGGGAACAGGAAGGGTGTATTTTTTTTTACCTGGTTTCTTAATGTTAGATTGTTTATGTAGTTTGTTTATAGAACTTGGTGGCAACCAGGATGTTCTTTCTTTTTCCCATGACTGTATGTCAACATGGAATTAAATCAAGCCATTTTATGGGAACATATTATTTATTGAGTACATACCATGAACACAGTATATACTACATACAGCTCATACTGCATGTACAGCTCATCCTGACCTTTTTCAGAAACTCCTCTCATATATATATATATATATATATATATATATATATATATATATATCATCTCATTATCTCAAGCCGCTTTATCCTGTTCTACAGGGTCGCAGGCAAGCTGGAGCCTATCCCAGCTGACTACGGGCGAAAGGCAGGGTACACCCTGGACAAGTCGCCAGGTCATCACAGGGCTGACACATAGACACAGACAACCATTCACACTCACATTCACACCTACGCTCAATTTAGATTCACCAGTTAACCTAACCTGCATGTCTTTGGACTGTGGGGGAAACCGGAGCACCCAGAGGAAACCCACGCGGACACAGGGAGAACATGCAAACTCCGCACAGAAAGGCCCTCGCCGGCCACGGGGCTCGAACCCGGACCTTCTTGCTGTGAGGCGACAGCGCTAACCACTACACCACCGTGCCACATGGACAGCATAACATCACTAAAAAGTGAAGCAACCACAGGTCTAGCGCCCCTACTGGCTGGCTGCAGTATAATGTGTAGTAGAAGAAGAAGCCAAGCCAAGAAGCCTTTATTTGTCACACATACACTCAAACACAGACTTGAGCACATAGTGAAATTTAACCTCTGCATTTAACCCATCTCAAGCAGCAAACACACACAAGTGAGCAATGAGCACACACACATACCCAGAGCAGTGGGCAGCCATGCTACAGCATCCAGGGAGCAGTTGTGGGTTAGATGCTCTTGCTCAAGTTCAACCTCAGCCCAAGGCCGCCCCATATTAACCTAACCTGCATGTCTTTGGACTGTGGGAGAAACCAGAGCACCCGGAGGAAACCCATGCAGACATGGGGAGAACATGCAAACTCCACACAGAAAGGCCCCATCAGCTACTGGGCTCGAACCCATATACTGTGAGGCGACAGTGCTAACCACTACACCACCGTGCCACCCATACAGTATAATGTGTTTCAGTGGGAAAACAGCCTGTTTTCTATGTCAATTTTTTTTTTCCATAAAAAACTGTCTTTATTTCTACAGTGTCTAACTCAGACAGATAGTTTTCCATTTCTGATATCTGCACATTTTTATTTTTCCCCAGAAACTTTTTTTAAGTTATTCTACTATATCATAAGGCATGGATACATTTGGGAATGAAATGACTTACAGCCTTTGTGATGCACTAGACCTTGCTATTGCTGGGTTTCAATCACGTGACTTTTTCTTAGTAGTTTTTCCGGAAGTGAAATAGCTGGTGGTCTAAACGGCTGCCGTAGTCCAAACAACTAGCGATAACTTATCAGAGTGCGCTTGTAATCTAGAAGCCACTGCTCGGTTTAGATATATTCAGAAGATTGCTATGTGTAATGGAATCGACCCCTACAGTCTGGGAAAGAAGGATTTGTCATACAATCTCGAAAACTACCCTTCAGTCGAGTTCCCCGACATCTCAAACTATCTGGTGTTGCAGACGTCCTTCTACACCGCAAAACAGATGAAAGCGTGGAAGAGTATGGAGGCTTACAACTTTTTTGTATGTGGTTGGGTAAAGGACCTCGGTATCAAGTCGCTGCCGAATGAATCCTGTATTGTTTTTGCCCGTGTAAGTATGTTTTTTTAAGCTTTTTGTTCACGTCGTTACAACAAAGTGCTGCAAGTTGAAGTGTAAACACACAACAGTTCTCTTGATTCTTACTTGTGTTGGCTCTTATCTCTCAGGTAAATCATTCACAAAGATCATCAGAAACCCCTTTAAAGATCTGGCTCTTACTTAAACAAGATGGATGAGTGATCACGGCGCATTGTAACTGTATGGCTGGGAAAGAATTTTGTCGCGACCTTCATGCATGTAGAGGTGTTCTCACATGTCCTTTGTGAGGAGTAAACAAAGAAACAGCTGGGGACTTTCGCGCTTCGTGACTAAAAAAACGTACTGTAAAATAACAACACATAGCAAGAAAAGTACTTGGAAAACACTAAGGACATAGCTGAGAGGGAGATACAAAACTTTCACCAAGTGATCACTGCAAACTCGAGCATGTTTCGACTCGGCTCCCTTCTATTTCAGTGAGAGGTTCAAAAGACACTTTTCTCGATGTCTTTTTGTGAAAATCCTGTGTTTGTTCACCCTTTTTTATTAGTTCACGGGGAATTCTGAAGAAACTTTTATCCGTTTCACAGTTTGATCGATTCGAACAACCTAAAACAACACAAGCGTAAGGCATTTTTCATGCGAGCAATGCACCTTCTCCGTACAAACGTTCTGTCAACTGAGCTTTGGTAGACCACCAGCTAAAGGTTTGAATAACTAATGAGGCGGATGTGACATCACGTGAAACCCAGCAATTGGAAGAAGGGGGCAGGTCTACCAAATGAGTAGGTGTACCTGACTTTGACTTTCATCTCTATTGCACAGTCTCTGGCTCCAGATAGCTGCAAAATGTCCCTACTGAGCAAACTCTGGCTCTAAGTTTGACAACATGGTGGAGGAATTTTGGCTTCATTTATATAGAATGGAAGTTCATGAAGCCACAATGTCCATTTTTTTTTTTTTTTTTAGTGATTGGTAAAAATTGACAAGTGAAAAATAAGTAATGTGCAGAAATATAATTTGTCCGTTCCAGTAATACTTCATTTTCACAGTTCATTTTCCCAATGCTTTGCTAGTTCTAATTTACAATTGCTTACAGTACCATTAGGTTATAAAGAGACTTTAGACAAATTAAATGGGAAAACAAATGTCTAAGCACACTGAACACAAGTTTATGAAATCTGATCTGAAAATCATGAACATTACATTTGTGCTGTATTTTTGTGGCTACTGCCTCATAGAAGCGAAGCGAGGCAGTAGCCACCGTGTCATCGTGTTGTAAGAATGAGTATAACAATAGTGCACTGTGCATGTGCATACGCATAAGCATTACAATCACCAGAACGGCGAATCGTGATCTCGCGATATGAATAGTTGATCTCGCGTGATCAAAGGTACACAAGAACGAGTGGTGAAGCCACTATGTCATCATGTTGTAAGAATGTAAGAATGAGTGTAACAATAGTGAAACTTCGTAACCAATCAGCACTCATCCTGATCAAGTTCGATTACCCATTCTACTTCTTGATAAACTTCGGAACCAATCAGAACCAGAAACGAAATAAGAGAAACCTTGTTATAACTTCGTAGTATCAGAAGATAATCGGCAGCTAAAAAGATAAATGAAACTCACCTCGTAGTTCGCCAAGGCTACTGATTCGATATCAAGTAAGTGGTGTTTATTTTAAGAAAATGTACCTTTTGATTATCACAGCTTTTGTTTGGTCCTTCTGAAAGGTCAAATGAAAGGTTCCGTAAGTTTTTGTTTGAGCTTTTTTGGCAGATATATCGAGAAGCTGATATCAAACTTCTGCTATTCGCTTTAATTTTTTCATTTATTTATTTATTTATTTTATTTTAGAGTATTTACACATGTGATGACCTGGCGACTTGTCCAGGGTGTACCCCGCCTCTCACCCATAGTCAGCTGGGATAGGCTCCAGCTTGCCTGTGACCCTGAAGAACAGGATAAGCGGCCACAGATAATGGATGGATGGATGGATGAAGTATTTACACTACACTTGTGAAACAAAGCATGCTCATTAGTACTAAATAATGCTTCTAAGAACAAGTGCTTTCTTACTATTTTGAAAATAGATCTAGTTCACAGCACTGGATTTTGAACAAAACAGGTAACCAAAATACTACAAGCCCTGATGCTGCTCACAGCTTGGTGATGCTTGCAAGAGATGAGGCGAGTAGAATTGATAACATGTATATATGCTATATTTACTGTATGGACACGGGATCAGAAAACACTTTTATTTATAAGCAGTAGCCACATGTACACATCGGGTACTTTTTTTTTTTTTTGTAAGTTGTCAATTGAGTGCCATCATAGGGTTCACTCCGAGAGAACTTTGATTCATATTTCTATACCCTCTGTAATACTGTGCAGTGAACGTGAGGCAGAGGATGAATGCAAAGTGCCTGCTCAGTCATTAAAACCTTTTTTCATTGAGAAAACACCTGACCTGCTTGAGGCTGCGAAATTTTGAACATGCATCCAGTTTTAGCATGCACTCTGATGCACTCTTTATTGTTCTAATACAGTACAACAGATGCTCTCTCATTCTTTTCAGTATTTGTTTTTACTGCGTGATGGTGAATCAGTCTGGGATGTATTTTAATTACCCAGACTAAATACAGCATATGGAGGAGCTGTAATTGCTTGAAAGCTTTTCTGTAGATAGATAGATAGATAGATAGATAGATAGATAGATAGATAGATAGATAGATAGATAGATAGATAGAGTGCAAAAATTCTGTGTGTGTGCGTATTGTAAAATCCCTCGAGTTGATACCTCCTAATTTATACCAGCACAATATGAAATGAATATTGTAGGTGATAAATCAGTAGCTAGGTTTTGCTGTCTATGTTTGTCTCTGTCTGTATTTGATATACCTTCCAGCACACATGCTACTGCGGTTCTGTCTCAAAGTCTTCGCTACTGAAACCCTATTAAGACAAATGGATCACTCCAGGAGCCATCAATCAAGCATTGAGTGAAGCAGTCTACTGGAAAATGGAGCGATAAGTCAGAACTAACTCACTGTGAGGCTACAGCACCAGCATGGGGACACGTCAGCCACTCTAACAAAAACATTGCTATCAGTGTTCTGCACAGTTAGTCTGATGTTGTTATTACAGTTTATCACCTCAGCTCAAAATATGCAGTAATTGCTTTCACGACTGTGTTTGTTACCTCAAAATAAAAAATTTTAAGAGCTACTCAGCAAATGATGGATATGATAACTTGCAGAAATATCTGTCATGTTCACTGACCAATCTGAGATGATCCGCCAACCAACTGCAGTGGTAGATTTATTGATGCGATGTTTCATTAATAATGCATTGTTCGTTTATTCTGGGCACTGTCAAATCTGCTGTTGGCAGGGTGGGATTAATTATGTCCTGGTTCAGTTGTGTTGGAAATCTGTCTGCTATGGGCTGAATACGTAAAATATATCATCAGCATTTTGTCTGGGAAAGGCAATATATGGCAAAGAGTGTGTTGAGCATTGGTGGGTGTACAGCATTGTGTACACAGTGTCGGGATTACAGTAGGGTTGTGCAATACATAGGACAAAAGTTTCAGTTTCGATCCAAAATCATGAAAAATTCCAGCACTTTCAATACTTCCCTCATCTCATCTCATTATCTCTAGCCGCTTTATCCTGTTCTTCGGGGTCGCAGGCAAGCTGGAGCCTATCCCAGCTGACTACGGGCGAAAGGCGGGGTACACCCTGGACAAGTCGCCAGGTCATCACAGGGCTGACACATAGACACAGACAACCATTCACACTCACATTCACACCTACGATCAATTTAGAGTCACCAGTTAACCTAACCTGCATGTCTTTGGACTGTGGGGGAAACCGGAGCACCCAGAGGAAACCCACGCAGACACGGGGAGAACATGCAAACTCCACACAGAAAGGCCCTCGCCGGCCCCGGGGCTCGAACCCGGACCTTCTTGCTGTGAGGCAACAGCGCTAACCACTACACCACCGTGCCGCCCCACTTTCAATACTTTTACTTCTTTATTTCAATACAGGGACATAGTTTTCCTTGGGCAAATCACATTATGCATACTTCTAGTCAAATTAAAATTACATTTAAACATACGTCATTAAAGACTGATATTAGGCTCTTGAGACTCATAGGAGCAAGCACACAGTTTTATTCTCCCACTTTTCACTTGAATACAAAATGACTTTTGAGGGTAATAATCACATGACTTAATGTTTCATGTAATTTTATCAACCACCTCAGGATTTGATTTTGTGTGTTGCATGAGCAGTGCACAAGATGCCATCTGCAGCCACGGCCCTGTAACTACTGGAACTTTTAAGGTGGACCAGCAAATCTGAACTGGCAAAAAAGAAGGCAACTTCAGCCTTGTGAAATAATTATAAGCAAATAGAACACTCTCAAAAAAAATAATGGTACTAACCTGGACTATACTATTCCTTATACTCAAGGGTACATCTTTTCTACAGTGGGTATCTTTTGCATGGTATTGGGAATATAAAGTACACTTAATTTATTGGATGTCAGGGATCATATTAATTAGCTTTTAGAGCAGTATGTTTGAGTAGCCTATGTGTTTTGACTGTTTTGAGTTCTGGATGTTTTGAACAGTGTTGGGTAAACAGCATTCAGTATGTTTTGTACAGTGCTAAATGTACAGTGCTGGGTATGTTCTGAACAGCTTTTGTTGTAAAGCGTTGGTTGTGTTTTGAACAGTGTTTGTGTAGAGATTTGGGTATGTTTTGAACACTGGGTATGTTTTTAAAAAGTGTTGGTACACAGTGTTTGGTGTGTTTTGAACAGTGTTGGGTATCTAATGTTGGGTATGTTTTGAAAAGTGTTGGTATACAGTGTTGGGTGTGTTTTGAGCAGTGTCTGGTATACGGCGTTGGGTGTGCTTTTTGAGCAGTGTCAGGTATACGGCGTTGGATGTGTTTTGAACAGTGTCTGGTATATGGCGTTGGGTGTGCTTTTTGAGCAATGTCGAGTATACAGCGTTGGGTGTGTTTATTGAGCAGTGTTGGGCATACAGTATTGGGTGTGTTTTGAACAGTGACTGGTATACGGTGTAAGGTGTGTTTTGAACAGTTTCTGGTATACGGCATTGGGTCTGTTTTGAACAGTGTCAGGTATACAGTGTTGGGTGTGTGTTTTGAACACTTACGGGTATACAGCGTTGAGTGCGTTTTGAACAGTGTTGGGTATACAGCGTTGGGTCCGTTTATTGAGCAGTGTTGGGTATACAGCATTGGGTGTGTTTTGAACAGTATCAGGTATACAGTGTTGGGTGTGTGTTTTGAACACTTACGGGTATACAGCGTTGAGTGCGTTTTGAACAGTGTTGGGTATACAGCGTTGGGTCCGTTTATTGAGCAGTGTTGGGTATACAGCATTGGGTGTGTTTTGAACAGTATCAGGTATACAGCGTTGGGTGTGTTTTGAACAGTGTTGGGTATCCAGTGTTGGGTGTGTTTTGAACAGTGTCTGGTATACAGCATTGGGTGTGTTTTGAACAGTATCAGGTATACAACGTTGGGTGTGTTTTGAACAGTGTTGGGTATCCAGTGTTGGGTATGTTTTGAACAGTGCCTGGTATATAGCGTTGGGTATGTTTTGAACAGTATCAGGTATACAGCGTTGGGTGTGTTTTGAACAGTGTTGGGTATCCAGTGTTGGGTATGTTTTGAACAGTGTCGGGTATCCAGCATTAGGTGTGTTTTGAACAGTATCAGGTATACAGCGTTGGGTGTGTTTTGAACAGTGTTGGGTATCCAGTGTTGGGTATGTTTTGAATAGTGTCTGGTATATAGTGTTGGGTGTGTTTTGAACAGTATCAGGTATACAGCATTGGGTGTGTTTTGAACAGTGTTGGGTATCCAGTGTTGGGTATGTTTTGAACAGTGTCTGGTATACAGCATTGGGTGTGTTTTGAACAGTGTTGGGTATCCAGTGTTGGGTATGTTTTGAACAGTGTCTGGTATACAGCATTGGGTGTGTTTTGAACAGTATCAGGTATACAGCGTTGGGTGTGTTTTGAACAGTGTTGGGTATCCAGTTTTGGGTATGTTTTGAACAGTGTCTGGTATATAGTGTTGGGTGTGTTTTGAACAGTGTTGGGTATCCAGTTTTGGGTATGTTTTGAACAGTGTCTGGTATATGGCGTTGGGTGTGGTTTTTTTTGAAAAGTGTTTGGTATACGGCGTTGGTGTTAGGGTTTTGCTGGGATTCGAACCTGGTTCGTTGGTGTGATAATCCAGCAAACCCCCACTAGGCCACCAGGGGGATGACTCAAATGCAGAGGCGTGAGGCGGAAGTAGAAAAAGAATCAAAAGGTTTATTTAAACTATATACACTATATACAGGGCAAAACAAAAGACAAAAAAAAACCAAAGAGTATAATCCAAAAGAAAAGCAAAGTGCAAAAATTCAAAAGCTAAGAAGATCAAAAAACATAGTACAAAGGAAACTGGAGATAAACATAACAGCACAAAGACTCCGTGACAAGAGGACTGAACTCAGGGGTATAAATAGACAAACTAATTAAGGACACAGGTGAAGATAATTAGGCAATTAGCACAAACACAAGACACAGGAACAGTGGCGGCCTCTAGAGGCCAAAATAAACACGACATGAAAAGGAAATAACAGCGGCCTCTAGAGGCCAAAACAGTCCTAGTCCTAACAGGACCCCCCCTCTAGGAGCGTCTCCTGACGTTCCCAGGGCGATCCGGATGGGCCGAATGGAAGTCCCGACATAGTTCTTTATCAAGGACATCCCGAGCAGGAACCCAGCAGCGCTCCTCAGGACCATAGCCCTCCCAGTCCACCAGATATTGCAACCCGCCGCGGACCCGGCGGGAGTCAAGCAGGCAATTCACAGTGAACACAGTCTGCCCCTGGAAGATGCGGGGGGGTGGGGGGTTCCTAGGGGCAGGGGCATACGTAGACGTCAGTACAGGCCGTAACAGGGAAACATGGAAAGTGGGGTTGATCCTCAGAGTCCGGGGCAACTGGAGCCGGTAGGAGACAGGGTTCACCCTGCGCACCACCTTGAAGGGGCCAATGTAGCGAGGAGCAAGCTTGCGGTTCTCCACCCGCAGTGGAAGGTCCTTAGTGGACAGCCAAACACGCTGCCCAGGGCGGAAAGCGTGTGCAGGTCTTCTATGGCGGTTGGCCTGAGTCTGGTTGGTTCTGGAGGTCTGTATGAGGGTCTTCCTGACCTTGCTCCAGGTCTTGCGACACTGTCTCACATATTGGTTGACCGAGGGCACCCCCGCGTCCTCCTCCTGGTCCGGGAACAGAGGTGGCTGGAACCCGAATTGGCACTGGAATGGCGACAGCTTGGTGGCCGATGACTGCAGGGTGTTGTGGGCGTACTCCGCCCATGGCAGCCAGGTGCTCCATGATGTCGGGTTATCCATAGCCAGGCCTCGCAGGGTGGTTTCCAGGTCCTGGTTGAGCCTCTCCGTCTGACCATTGGACTGTGGGTGAAACCCAGAGGAGAGGCTGGCAGTGGCTCCGATGACCTTGCAGAACCCGTGCCACACTCGGGAGGAGAACTGGGGCCCTCGGTCTGAGACGATGTCCTGTGGAAGACCAAAGACTCGGAAGACATGATTAAACAAAAGTTTCGCAGTTTCAAGAGTAGAGGGGAGTTTGCACAGTGGTATGAAGCGGCAGGCCTTGGAGAATCTGTCAACTAAGACCAAAATGACCGTGTTACCTTGTGACTCAGGGAGACCCGTGATAAAGTCGACTGCCACGTGGGACCAGGGACGCCGGGGAATGGTCAGAGGATGCAGGAGACCCTGGGGACGCTGTCGTGGGTTCTTGGTTCTGGTGCAAACCTCACAGGACAGGACAAATGACCTTACTTCCTTCTCCATGTTAGGCCACCAGAAGCGTCTTTTCAGGAAGTCCAGGGTCCTCCGAGCTCCCGGGTGGGCGGTGAGAGGGGAAGAGTGACCCCACTGGAGAACCTTGGCCCGGGCTTGATGTGGGACGTACAAGAGGCCTGGTGGCCCCGTCCCAGGACCGGGGTCCTGGCGTTGGGCTCGTCGGACAGCCTCCTCAATACCCCAGCGGACAGGGGCCACAATCCGGGACACAGGGATAATAGGCCCGACTTCATTCTCCCTGTTAGTGGCAGAGAACAGTCTGGACAGTGCGTCAGGTTTGGTGTTCTTGGAGCCGGGGCGGTATGAGAGGGTGAAGTCAAACCGACTGAAAAACAGGGCCCACCTAGCCTGTCGAGGGTTCAGTCTCTTGGCTTGCTGGAGGTACTCCAGGTTCTTGTGGTCAGTCCAAACCAGGAATGGATGTTGTGCTCCCTCCAGCCAGTGCCTCCACTCCTCAAGGGCCAGTTTGACCGCTAGCAGTTCTCGATCCCCCACATCGTACCGGGACTCAGCAGGACTCAGGCGGTGGGAGAAGTAAGCGCAGGGGTGCAGCTTTCCTTCCGAACGTTGAGAGAGCACCGCGCCGACACCACTGTCCGAGGCGTCCACCTCCACGATGAATGGTTGGGAGGTGTCCGGGAGAACCAGAATGGGTGCCGTGCAGAAGCGGTCCTTGAGGTCTTTGAACGCCTTTTCTGCCTGAGGAGACCAGCCATAAGATCCACCTGTCCCTTTGGTGAGGTCTGACATGGGTGCTGCCACAGAACTGAAGTTCCTGATGAACTTGCGGTAGAAGTTAGCGAATCCTAAGAACCGCTGAACCTCCTTAACGGACTTGGGAGTAGGCCAATCCCGGACGGCCAGGGTCTTGGCAGGGTCCATTTGGAGTTGGCCTGTCCGTACAATAAATCCCAGAAAGGAGACCTCGGGAACATGAAATTCGCATTTCTGGGCCTTGGCGAACAGATTGTTCTGTAGCAGCCTCTGGAGAACCTGGCGGACATGGTGGCGGTGCTCCTGCACGGTCTTGGAAAAGATAAGGATGTCGTCGAGGTAGACAAAAACGTATAGGTTAATCATGTCCCTTAAGACGTCGTTGATTAGGGCCTGAAAAACAGCTGGTGCGTTGGTGAGTCCGAAGGGCATCACCTGGTATTCGTAGTGCCCAGACGGGGTGTTAAAGGCAGTCTTCCACTCGTCTCCCTGTCGGATACGGATGAGGTGGTATGCGTTCCGTAGGTCCAACTTGGTGAAGACGGTGGCGCCTTGGAGCAGGTCGAAAGCTGTGGACATCAGCGGAAGGGGATATCGGTTGCGCACAGTGATCTTATTCAGGCCCCTGTAATCAATACATGGTCGGAGCCCCCCATCCTTCTTGCCGACAAAGAAGAAGCCGGCTCCAGCAGGTGAAGTGGAGGGTCGAATAAACCCAGAGACCAGGGCATCTTTGAGGTATTCCTCCATGGCCTTGCGTTCTGGCTGAGAGAGTGAAAACAGTCTGCCACGAGGAGGGGTAGTCCCAGGGAGCAAGTCGATGGCACAGTCGTAGGCCCGGTGCGGAGGAAGAACGGCGGCCCTGCTCTTGCTGAATACCTCCTTGAGATCCCAGTACTCTGTGGGAACTTGAGATAACTCGGTGAGATCAGGGGGCTCGGCAGGAGACACAGGAGAGCTAGAGAGCAGACAAGAGGCATGGCATGCAGGGCCCCATTCCACAACCTGGCTTGTTACCCAGTCTATGCGAGGGTTGTGGCGAGTAAGCCAAGGAAGGCCTAGAATAACTGGGAACTCAGGTGAAGGAATCAGGTGCAGGGATATTTCTTCCTTGTGACCTTGAGACTGGAGGAAAACTGGAGAAGTTACTTGGGTGACTCTTCCATCACCTAACGCTTGGCCATCGAGGGCAGACACAGACAGTGGGACTTCAAGAGGTGCAGTCGGAATATTGATGCTTTGGGCGAAGTGAATATCCATAAAGTTCCCAGCCGCCCCTGAGTCTATCAAAGCTTGACAAGAGTGGACAGACTCACCCCAGGAGATGGAGACCGGGATGTAGATTCCTTGGCCAGGGAGTCCGGGAGAGAGGGTAGGCCCCGTCACAACCCTCCCTCGGCTGGACGGGGCGGTCCTTTTCCCAAGAGTTCGGGACATGATGCTCGGAAGTGACCAGGCTTGCCACAGTAGATGCAGCACTTGTCCCTCCTTCTGCGCTCCCTCTCAGATGCGGAGAGGCGAGTACGACCCACTTGCATGGGTTCTGGACAGTCACTGAAGGAGGTAGACGGTCTCCAGGTAGAGGTAGGGAGGCTGGGGGGGCTCAAGGCTTGGTGGCGTTCTCTCATCCTGTTGTCCAGACGAATAGCATGTGAGATGAGGGTTTCGAGGTCACTTGGGCATCCAATAGAGGCCAGACCGTCCTTGATGGGGTCAGACAGACCATGGTGGAAGGCTGACACCAGGGCAGTCTCGTTCCATCCACTTACTGCTGCGAGTGTTCGGAACGAGATGGCGTAATCTGCGACGCTTCCTCCTTGCCGGATGGACATGAGCTTTCGGGCTGCGTCGGTACTGATGTCTGCCTGATCGAAGACCCGAAGCATCTCTTCAGAAAACAGCTGGAAATCAAAGCACTCAGGTCCCTGTCTTTGCCAGATAGCAGTAGCCCAGGCTCGCGCCTTACCAGCTAATAAGGTGATCACAAAGGCAATCTTGCGGCGATCCGTAGTGTAGGTGGTAGGCTGAAGCTCAAAGGTGAGTTGACACTGGGTAAGGAACTCTCGGCACTCACTGTGCTTGCCGTCATACCTCTGTGGTGCAGGAAGGCTGGGTTCGCGAGGTGAAGAAGGCAGCATTGCAGGAGGCACTGGAGCAGGAGTGGGAGCTGGATCAGGAGCAGGAACTGGATCAGGAGCAGGAGATGCAGGCAGAGATGTCAGCTGTGCCAGGGTTTTCCCAATTTGCTGAAGCAGTTCCTCGTGGCGAGCAAGGGCCTCACGTTGGCTGGTGAGCGTACGTCCATGAGCGTCCATGGTCGCTCCGAAGCGTGTCAAAGCTGCCATAATTCCCTGAAGGTTGGCCGGGTAGACAGTTGAAGCAGCCTCTGCTGAGTCGGTCATGACGGAGTCTTTCTGTTAGGGTTTTGCTGGGATTCGAACCTGGTTCGTTGGTGTGATAATCCAGCAAACCCCCACTAGGCCACCAGGGGGATGACTCAAATGCAGAGGCGTGAGGCGGAAGTAGAAAAAGAATCAAAAGGTTTATTTAAACTATATACACTATATACAGGGCAAAACAAAAGACAAAAAAAAAACAAAGAGTATAATCCAAAAGAAAAGCAAAGTGCAAAAATTCAAAAGCTAAGAAGATCAAAAAACATAGTACAAAGGAAACTGGAGATAAACATAACAGCACAAAGACTCCGTGACAAGAGGACTGAACTCAGGGGTATAAATAGACAAACTAATTAAGGACACAGGTGAAGATAATTAGGCAATTAACACAAACACAAGACACAGGAACAGTGGCGGCCTCTAGAGGCCAAAATAAACACGACATGAAAAGGAAATAACAGCGGCCTCTAGAGGCCAAAACAGTCCTAGTCCTAACAGTTGGGTGTGGGTTTTTTTGGACAGTGTTGGGTATAAAGTGTTGGGTGTTTTTTGAGCAGTGTCGAGTATACACCATTGGCAGTGTTTATTGAGCAGTGTTGGGCATACAGCATTGGGTGTGTTTTGAACAGTGTCTGGCAGAGGTGGGGACTTGAGACTTGGGGACTTGGACTTGAGTCGACTCAAGTCACTGTTTTCATGACTTGTGACTTGACTTGACAAAACATGAAAATACTTGAGACTTGACTCGGACTTGGAAGTTTAAGACTCAGGACTTGACTTGACTTGACACACGATGACTTGAGTGACTTGAGTGTTATTTCCATCATGTTTTTATTGTGAAAATAAAATATAATATGCACATACTTCAGTAATTTTGATTGCACTGCCGTTGCGTTGTCACCGCCCTGTCCATCAGGCACGCTCTCTGCGTGGGCTATATACCGGCACGCCCCATGCCACGATGTGTTCACAGATTTCACATCATACCATCATGTCAGCCATCCCAAGAGTCATCACTTTCGGCTTCAAGGGCTACTGCCTAGAAGGTAAACGACGAACGGTGCAGTGCAAGATTTGCAACGTGACGATTTCTGACACCCAGACCACGACCTCCAATTTCGTCCGGCATTTGAAGATCCATTCTGCCCAGTAAGTTTATTAATGTGTTGTTATTTGGTGATAGCAGCTAAACTCCTCGTTAGCCAATGTTAGCCACGGGAGTGAGCAGTAGGAGGATTTTAGCCGTTGCAGATGTAGCTAGGGATTCAGTTTATTTTTGTGAAATTATTATGTGAATGCTGGTAAGCAATGTAGTTACGTCAAGTTTAATGATATTGTAGTATATCAGTAGTAGTAAGTTGATTGTGTACTTTGCAGTCGTGATGCTGAATAACATAAGCAGCTTCCTACCCTGTTGTTCTGTTTCAGGGTTAAGCTAATGGTCAGCTTGTGAGCATGTACATGTTCATGAGCAGTACAAATCCGTGTAAGTGTGTTCGTGTACATTAGCCAGACTGTCCATAGGGCAGAGAGGCAGGGGAGTTTATCATAGCCGTTTGAAATAGCAGTGCAGCAACTTGCACATTTTTTTCGTCACACTACCCGATCAAAAAAGAAAAGAAAACTCCGTCCCACTGCCTATCATGCACTATTGAAAAAAGCGCCACGATTTGGATTCCCCGGCATGCCACTCGCTGTTTGAATACAGGCTAGCAGCAATACTAAACTCTGCAAAATAGGCTGACTGTGCGCGGGAGTCTCGGTTCCCGCTGTAACACAGTGTTACGAAAATAAATTGTGCAGTCATCCAAACCATGAATTTTCATTTAGTATATCAGGCTACCAGGCCGCCAAAACAATGGTTTGAATGACTACAATTTAGAGAGCACAACTCTGTAACTGAACAGGTGCATTGGATATTTCCCAGTGAGGTAATTTAAAAAGTCTCTGGGTAATAGAGGGCTCCGAGATGATGCTAAAAATAGTAACACTGCGCGTGCACGGCCATCTTGGAAGTCACTCGCTCCAGAGCGCTCATAGAGTACACATCATAGAGTACACATTCACCGATTCGTTTCCGCGTTAGAGGGCTTAGAAGCTTGGATTTTTTAAGAATTTAGACATCTGAAGTGATGGAGCACTACTGTGAAAGTTTGGATAAGCAGGCATGGGAGCGTTATGCTGAGAAGGTACGTTTCATTGGGAATGTAGATCCATACACTGTTAGTGAGAAGGAATGGAAAGCTGACCCCAGCTTGTTGCCGCATGTGACATACATCGATCTTGTGAACTATCTAGTGGTTCACCCAAGTCCATTTTGTGAACTAAAGGATTTCCAGAACTACAAGAGTATGGAAGCATACGATAGATTTGTGTTCGGTTGGGTCCGCAATGTGTCGGTGTTTACTGCTGAAGACGGAGAGACAAAAGTGATCAGAGGGAAAGTGTTACACTCGCAGAGTCTATCCCAGCCTAGTCTACACCCCTGGATAATAGTTGACAAGAGACATGCTATTTTGTGTGCACATTGCAACTGCATTGCTGGACTTGGGGAATGTTGCTCCCATGTTGCTTCCCTGTTGTTTTATGTTGAAGCGGCCACGAGACTGAGGGAAAGAAAGACGGTCACACAACAGCCGGCATACTGGATGCTACCGGTAACTATGAAATTAAAATAACTATTTTAGTAACTATTTTAGTAACTAGGAAATTCAAGACAATATTAACCTACCTGTCACAAAGTGATCAGAACAAATCCGGATACAGTCAAGTTGTCCTAAATTTGATCGGTTAATGGCAGCCAGCCACTGTCGTCTCCTCCGCTCGCTTTTCTCCTGTGCTGCAATTCCCTGGTTAGTCATGACTTTAGGGAGTCTGTAGAAGCTTTTGCCACCCTTTTCCCCCCGGCTACTACAGCCAACAATGACACATGTATTCGGCATTGTCACCCCTTTTTGCTTCACTGGACAGCAACAATGCATTGACACAGCGCGCTTTGACTTCCAATATGGCCGCCGCTGGGTTCGCGCTGACCTCGAAGCACTCTATTGTTCAAGGAAAGATGAATCCCACGCACTGTCCTTTCCGTATTGTTCCCGAAACATTGCGCTTGTGGTAAGGAGGGCAGTGTGTTAGCCACGACCGAAACATTGTGAGCAAAGTTCCTGTGGAATGGAATGCGCTGGATGCATATTTCATTTAACATTTATTTTCGTAACAATCGTAACAATAGCGGGAACCAAGACTCCCGCGCCAAAGTCGTTTTATATGTCCCCGCTCCGCACAGGCTGAGGCAGCCTCGGAGAGCGAGAGAGCGCTTTTGCACACACCTCTGTAGCTTGTCATATGGGGTAAGATGATGTCACTTTTGCACCGGCGAACAGGTCTTCTTTTTGAGACCTAAATTATGTCTGACACATTTCTCTATCCTTTGGGGTTTTTTTTTTTACTGGCGCAAACATACATCGAAGCAGTGGTGTAGTGGAGATTTTTAAAGTGGGGGTACGCGATTCGTGACGTCTCCCTTTCTCCCCTCCCCTCTCTCTCTCTCCTTCTGTTCCTCTCCCTCGCCCCATTCCCCCACCGCGGAGGCGGGGGCCGGCTCCACCCCATTAATTTCTATGGAATTAATTGAAAAAAAAAAGCACTTTTTCAAACATCCGCTGCTCTGGCATGCTTTCACCTAGAGACGTGATTCAAACTCTAAAACATAGGAAAACTTCTCCTCTGTGGATCTGGCATTCAACTTTTCTGCTAGGTTCTACACTTTCGGATCAGTCCCGGCTCAAACGCCATGTGGGTTCCGGGAGAAAATCCGGCTTTATAATGGGTGTCTATTGCGTTACACACCAGTGGAGCTCGTTTAGTTAGAGTGTAGAGAGCTTGAAAAAATAGCTCAAACTTTCTCGCTTAAACTGTGTTTTCAGCCACAAATTTCACTCTACAGACATGATTTTCTCAAAAGTAGTAGTCACACTTGTCCTGATTCACACAATGTGTCTACCTAACCGATAGGATTTACAGTTTTTGAATGAGAAGCCTCAAACTGAGGAGAGTGCAGCCGAGAGGCCTCATTGACATCCATTATAAACATGACAGAAAAGTCACTCATTATTAACTCGCTCTAGTGTCCTCACTTTTAACACTACAGAAAAAAAATTATATCAGTGTAATCAGGAGACCCTTGTAGTGCTCACTGTGAAAGAATTTTGTGAATAGCTGCTTTCGTTTTCGAGTTATTCGTCATTGTTCGAGGCCTGCTCCTGAGCAAAAAACAGCAGAAAACTGACAAGATCTTGTGTGACTCAGCGCTCCTGCTCAGGCCCGTCGCCATGCCGACTGGGGCCAGTGAGGGAGCAGAGAGGGGAGGGGCTGCTGTCTCAAGCACACACATAAATCATTGTAGCGTCATAGCAGGTCACACATTCACGGCCAGCAAACATGCGTGACCAAATTGCTTCGCGCACTGCATCCTCTCACAATTTCCAGCAGGGGAATTGTCACTTCGGGAGAAGTGGGTGGACGGCGTACCCCTGCGTACCACGCCCACTACACCCCTGCATCGAAGTCACTTCAGGTTTCTCCACGTGTATCTTATTAATAATAATCATCTCATCTGACGTGATTGGAGATTGGAGGAGCTCATGCCCCTGTTAACCCAAGGTGTCGCCCTACTCTGTTTTAACTATGCACATAACAGAATGCCAATTCTCTGCATGAGTAGGCTACCATAATGGGGTGTTTTTTTCATTAATTTTTGCATTTACTATTTATATGTATTTATTTATATATTGTTTAGTTTTATTTTATTGTGAAAAATGAGACAGACAGCTCCCTGAATTTTTCATCTTCCTTTGCTGTTCTTAAACTTCAGGGTGTACAATTACATTAAACATAGTGTGTACGGCTGTTATGTCCCCAGTTCAATCTAGGGGTACCAAAATGAGGACACAACAAAGAGAGGAACAAATAGTCGACAGACTTCGGCAAAAACATTTAATGGGAAATTTATTTACAAATAAGGATACATAAAAAGTAAGAAAAGAACTAAAGAAATAACAAAAACACAGGACGCGAATGCAAACAAAATGAGTAGCTCTCTCCCCCGTGGGTGACGTCACAGCATTGGCTTTTTAAAAGGACAGGACACCAAATACCAACCAATCCTGCGCTGCTCTCACCAGACTCCAGTTGGTGGTAATTTGGGCCCATCCGCCACCCACGGAATCTGCAAGAGGAGGGAACACAAAACAAAAGCAAAATCAGAAACAAGAAAACTATGGGGTCGTAACACCCCCACCACCAAAAATCAACATCTATGTTGATAACAGGGGTAGACGTAGACCTTATTCTGAATATACTCGTGAAAGAGTATCTGCCAAAATGTTGTCACTACCCCTCTTGTACTTAATCTCCAGGTTGAATCCTTGCAAATACAATGACCAGCGCATAATGCGCTGGTTGGCGTTCTTCATCCTGGAGAGAAAGACAAGAGGGTTGTGGTCAGTAAATACAACCACCGGTGCTACAGTAGAACCTATATACACCTCGAAGTGCTGCAGAGCCAGCAACAGGGCGAGGGCCTCCTTCTCAATGGTACTGTAGTTCAGCTGGTGTTTTAAGAACTTTTTAGAGAAATAGCAGATGGGGTGATCAAGTCCATCCACCCCCTCCTGAAGGAGCACCGCACCAGCACCTGTTGCGCTCGCATCCACTTCGAGCTTAAAAGGTAGATCGAAATTAGGAGCACTGAGCACCGGTGAGCTGCACAACAAAGCCTTAGCATTCTGGAAGGCAAATACACATTCATCTGACCACACAAAATCAACTTTATCGCGGAGGAGGTTGGTTAATGGTAGAACGACATCGGAGAAATTGCGACAAAAGTTGCGATAATAGCCGGCCATTCCCAAAAACCTACGAACAGCTCGTTTGGCTTTGGGAGTGGGAAACTCAGCAATTGCCTGGATCTTGGCCTGAATGGGTCTAACCTGACCTTGACCTACCTGTTTACCTAGGTAGGTAACAGTAGCCTTGCCAAATTCGCATTTGGCAAGGTTCAAGGTCAGAGAGGCTTTGCGCAACCGATCGAATACAGCGCGAATTAAGTCAAGATGTCCAGACCAATTTGACGAATATACCACGATGTCGTCAAGATATACCTCGCAATTTGGAATGCCTGCTAAAACTTGACACATTAAACGTTGGAATGTCGCGGGAGCATTCCTCAGCCCAAATGGCATAACGCAATATTGCATAAAGGCATCTGGCGTAACAAAAGCAGATATCTCTGCAGCACGTGACGTAAGTGGAACCTGCCAATAACCTTTGAGCAGGTCCAACTTAGTGACAAACTTAGCAGAGCCGACTCGATCCACGCAATCCTCCATACGGGGGAGTGGAAAAGAGTCGGGCTTTGTGATGGCGTTGACTTTCCTGAAATCAGTACAAAAACGAAAGGTTCCGTCAGGTTTTGGAACCAAAATACATGGGGAGCTCCACGGACTGGCACTTGGCTCAGCTAACCCATGATCCACCAAGTACTCGACTTCGGAAATCATCGCCGCTCTCTTAACAGGGTTAATACGGTAAGCATGTTGTTTAATTGGGGAATGGTAGTTAACGTCAATGTCATGAGTAAGGATGTTGGTCTGCGATGGAATGTCTGAAAACAAATCAGAATAACATTCAATAATGTTCTGAACATCCTTAGCTCCTTCATCTGGCAGGTCTAAAAGAAAAGTGGAGAGGTTAGTCAACAGCTCCGAATTTTTGAGACGTGGAGAAAACACTGGGACATCTCGAAAACTCAGGCCGTCCTCCTCTGGGGAATAAGAGGAGAGCGCAGGAGCAGCACAAACAGCAACAGACACGGGCACCTCACTCCCCACCACCTCAGCATCACGAGAAACATATGATTTCAACATGTTTACATGACAGATACGAGATTTCCGTCTCCTTTCAGGTGTATGGATTGCATAGTCTGTCTCGCTGAGTTTAGACAGCACTTCATATGGCCCAGAGAATTTGGCTTGTAATGCTGCCCCCATCACTGGCAGCAACACGAGAACCTTATCCCCCACCTGAAAGGAACGAGAAACAGATTTGCGATCAAAATGAGCCTTCATTTTCATTTGTGCTGAGGCCAAAGCTTTCTGAGCACATGCACAGGCATTGTGCAAGCACTCACGAAAGGAACTGACATACTCCAAAATGTTCCGCTGCTTAGGAGCAGTGGTCTCACCCCCCAACTGCTCTCTAAGCAGCTTCAACGGACCTCGAACAGTATGGCCGAACACAAGGTCAGCAGGACTGAAACCTAGTGACTCTTGGGTGGTTTCTCGTACAGCAAAAAAGTCCGTTGGGGTTTCCCCGCGCAGCAAACAAAAGCAGTGGGAGACCTTCATCCCACTCCTTTGCAGAATCATGACAGTAGGTACGAAACATGGATTTAAGAGTCTGATGGAACCTTTCCAGAGCTCCCTGTGACTCTGGATGATAGGCACTTGATGTAACGTGTATAACTGACAATTGCTGTAACACTTGTGTAAATAAACGTGACAAAAAGTTTGACCCCTGGTCTGTTTGTACCACTTTGGGCAACCCAAATGTTGAGAAGAAACGAGTAAGAGCTCTAATAACAGACTTCGCTTTAAGCGAACGCAGAGGAAAAGCCTCAGGATACCGTGTGGTTGCGCACATAATTGTCAGGATAAACCTGTTGCCAGATTTGGTTTTGGGCAAAGGGCCAACACAATCCAAAATGATGCGCTCAAATGGTTCACCAATTACTGGGATTGGGTGAAGAGGGGCAGGCGGGACAATTTGATTGGGTTTTCCTGTTACCTGACAGCGATGGCAAGAGCGACAATATCTCACAATATCAGATTTTAACCCTGGCCAGAAAAAGTAGCGAAGAACACAATGGTAAGTCTTCTTAATGCCTAGATGGCCAGCAAAATCATGATCATGGCCCAAGGTCAAAACATGAAGCCGAAATTTAGCAGGAACAACCACTTGATAAACAGTCTTCCACTGCAAATCATGATTTAATGGTGTCCACTTCCTCATCAACACCCCACCTTCCCAATAATAAGACACAGTCTTACTCGCCGTTTTCCCCTTCCCATCAGCTATAGCGCGACATCTAGCCAATGACGGGTCTTTTGTTTGCTCAATTTTAAGCAATTCGCGGTCAACGGGTAAAGACAGAGTATGAACATTCTCAACAGACGTAGTCACCGACTTCGGAACTTCAACACCATCGGGCATGGACAGCAACCGATGTGGTGAATTCCCTGAAGAGCGCAATTGGATTCTCCAACGACATAAATGTATCGCCCAAATCTTCACTGTTGGACTGGCGAGCTTGAGCTCTCGTCACCACACTCACCGGAAAAACATCAGAGAGGCCTGGTCCGACCTCAATGGTCTCTAACGGAGTCGAACACACTTCAGGAAGAGAAAATACTTTTTTCCCACATAGATCATTCCCCACAAGAAACTGAATACCACTCATCGGTAACTGAGAACAGACAGCTACTTTTACATCCCCAGAGATCAAATTACTTTGAATATGAACGGTGTGCAAAGGCACAGTTAAATGTCCCATTTCAATGCCTTGCACCAATACATCCGTTCCACAATAGCTGTCGTCAGAAAATGGCAAAACTGAAGACAGAACAAAACTCTGGGCAGAGCCTGTATCTCGTAACATTCGAACCGGTACGCTGTCTTTGCCCCCTGGGAATGATAACTTCCCTTCAAACACAAACGGATTATAAGTTGAATCCACTTGTTCACCACAATTATTGTGTTGAACCAAACCAGAACTTTTGGTAAACTTACGTTTTAAAGAGTCTGACTTGGGGGAACCTGGCTTCGAGTCTTGTTTGGAAGAATTTGATTGGGGGAACCTCCCATACTTACGTTTATACACAGGACACACAGCAATGAAATGGCCAGCCTGGTGACAATAGAAACAATCTTGTGAATCATTTGACAGGAAAGACTTTTGATTACGCCCCTTTGAATACGAGTTGGAAGACTGACTGGAATCATAACGAGAGGAGGATGACTGAAAAGAGCGCTTATGCGTGAGCACATAACGGTCAGCGCACACAGCAGCCTGTGCAAGAATGGTAACTTTTTGATCATTTAAATACATAGCTACGTCAATAGACACGCAGTTTTTAAATTCTTCGAGCAAGATCAACTCTCTCAATTGGGCTAGATTGTTAGCATGCTCTGACGTGCACCACCTATCAAACGCACTCTCTTTCTTTCTCGCAAATTCAACAAACGTGATTCCATCACTTTTACGGAGGCTACGGAATTTCTGTCTGTATGCCTCCGGGACCAATTCATAGGCAGTTAAGATGGCATTTTTCACCGTCTGGTAGTCAGTACCCTGCTCTATAGTCAATGCAGAATATACAGATTGCGCCTTGCCACGCAGTACAGTCTGTAGAAGCAAGGTCCAAATTTCTACAGGCCATTTCAATGTTAACGCTACCCTCTCAAAATGGGCAAAATATTTATCCACTTCGTCCTCATTGAAAGGGGGCACCATACGAACTAAACGACTTATTTCAACCGGTGGGTCAATCAGTGGCAGTGCCACCGGAGCAGCAGAGCGGTTGGGAATAGGCAAGGGAGTCATTGCCGGAATATACGAACCAGCAGAGTCTGTACTGATCAGAGGAACAGTGCGTACAGGCGCACTAGGCGCGTCCATAAAAGGAGCAGATTCAGAATGTTGAACAGAAGTAGGATGGGCGTCACCGAAATTAACAGCAGAAAGCCGAACTGGAGAAACAGGTTGTGAACTAAAACCAGGAAGTACAGTAGGCACCGATTGAGATATATGGAGTTTCTTTACTTCTAACTCAATCGCAAACCTTTTAAGTTCAAAGTCATGTTGCGCTTGTTCGCGCTGATATTCACGGTCTTTTTCACGAGATTGAAACTCACGCTGTTCTCGCTCACATTGATATTCTAATTTTCGCATCTCCAGTTCATGCTGCAATTCCAATTTCTTAATTTCATACGCGCCATCTGACGCATTCGTTTTCAAAGTGCGACTTTGACTCACCGCTGTTACAGACGTTTCCTCATCTTTAAACTCTGAATCACTGCTTTCACCAAACATTGGTGATACTACTAAGCCTTCGCTTAGAGAAATAATCTCTTTATCAAGCAAACCTTCCCGCACCACTTTAAACAACGAAGATTTAAGTCGTTTATCATCATTTGAAACTGCAATAGAATAATAAGTTGCAATCTCAACCAATTGGTCTTTTGTACAGCGAGCCAAACTAATTTCGGACGGGCTCTTTATAAATTCATCCACGACAAACATGACTAGGCCATTAACGGGAACTCCAAAAGATATACAGAAAAAAAAAAAAAATCACTCAACACTACTCATTCCTTTCCCACCCAAATGTAAAAAGGCGGGGGAAACAGATCCCAACAAACACAGCTGCACAAAGGATAATGCGCAACAAGAGAGGGGAAAAACTAAACCAAATCGAGATGAGAAAAAAACACTCCGAAGTCTGCCAACTCAAAAAAAAGAGAACCAACCTACAATGTGCCAATTCCACAGCGCGGACGCAGCACTGCGACCTCGCGACTCTGGTACCTACTTAAACAGAAAAAAGTAACTAAACCTACATATCTTCGAAGCGTGCCGATTGAAGGCCACTTTAAACGCTCAACGCGAAGAAGTTGAATTGCCACTTGTCAAACTTCTTGCAGCGTACCTCCCCCCGGATTTGCTCCAAAAAAACCCGCTTCCCAAATCATAAACAAATCAAAACACTAACTCACCAGAGCCGCTGTCCACAGCCGCGCCCTAACGAAAATGTGGATCTAAAAAAAAGACATAACGTAAGGCACAACGAAGCAAAAAGGCTATGAAAAAAATTTCAGGACAAAAAAAAAAAAAAATGCCGAGAACAGAAAAAACGGACGAGCCCCCAATTTGTTATGTCCCCAGTTCAATCTAGGGGTACCAAAATGAGGACACAACAAAGAGAGGAACAAATAGTCGACAGACTTCGGCAAAAACATTTAATGGGAAATTTATTTACAAATAAGGATACATAAAAAGTAAGAAAAGAACTAAAGAAATAACAAAAACACAGGACGCGAATGCAAACAAAATGAGTAGCTCTCTCCCCCGTGGGTGACGTCACAGCGTTGGCTTTTTAAAAGGACAGGACACCAAATACCAACCAATCCTGCGCTGCTCTCACCAGACTCCAGTTGGTGGTAATTTGGGCCCATCCGCCACCCACGGAATCTGCAAGAGGAGGGAACACAAAAGCAAAATCAGAAACAAGAAAACTATGGGGTCGTAACAACGGCATTAGACATGGTGTTCGACTTCGGCCCCAAAATTTCATTTCGGTGCATCCCTAATAATTAATTAGATGGCCTGTTACTGGATCAAGTAAAGGTGTTAGTAGCGGCTGCTGTTATTCCCATCACTGATCAGAAATAAATAAAATATAAAAATTAATGAATGTGCCAGGGATGTTTACTGACATTTACTTATGTATTGCCTTTTCAATGTATTAAATTCATATTCTGCTGCTAAAATTACGCCAATACGCCTAAGGTGACTTGACTTGGACTTGACTTGACTTATTATAGGACTTGACTTGACTTGACATAGCCTGTGACTTGACTTGACTTGACTTGACTTGACTTGCCCAAGACAAAAAAGACTTGGGACTTACTTGGGACTTGAAGGTTAAGACTTGAGACTTACTTGAGACTTGCACGTGTGACTTGGTCCCATCTCTGGTGTCTGGTATATGGCGTTAGGTGTGTTTTGAACAGTTTCTTGTATACAGCATTGGGTCTGTTTTGAACAGTGTCGGGTATACAGTGTTGGGTGTGTGTTTTGAACACTTTCGGGTATACAGCGTTGGGTGTGTTTTGAACAGTGTCGGGTATACAGCGTTGGGTCCGTTTATTGAGCAGTGTTGGGTATACAGCATTGGGTGTGTTTTGAACAGTGTTGGGTATGCAGTGTTGGGCGTGTTTTGAACAGTGTCGGGTATAGAGTTTTGGGTGTGTTTATTGAGCAGTGTCGAGTATACAGCGTTGGGTCCGCTTATTGAGCAGTGTTGGGTATACAGCATTGGGTGTATTTTGAACAGTGTCGGGTATACAGTGTTGGGTGTGTTTTGAACAGTGTCGGGTGTACAGCGTTGGGTGTGTTTTGAACAGTGTCGGGTATGCAGGGTTGGGAGTGTTTTGAACAGTGTCAGGTATACAGCGTTGGGAGTGTTTTGAACAGTGTCGGGTATACAGTGTTGGGAGTGTTTTGAACAGTGTCGGGTATACAGTGTTGGGAGTGTTTTGAACAGTGTCGGGTATACAGTGTTGGGAGTGTTTTGAACAGTGTCGGGTATACAGCTGTGGCAGCGGGGGCGTGGTCAAGCGCCAGTCTGTGACAGGAGGGCGGAGCCAGGGAAGGTGAGTGGCAGAATCACTACACCTGACGGTAATTAACCTGTGTTTGTGTGTCTTCCCAGTAACCGCGCCCTATTTAAGGAGGCAGAGGGAGAGCAGAGGAGAGAGCTCATCCCGGGACTAGAACACAGCGTGTGTGTTTTTCTCTAAAGCATAAAAGTAGGCTGTTACACTGAAAAGTCTGACAATAAAAAGCCTATTATTACCAGAAGCTTTGTCCTGCCGTCCTCTGTGCTCCACCCACACTTCAGAGAGCTCTACAGTGATGCCGAAACCCGGGAAAAGGTGGAGCACCAACCTCGCAGCCCCATGGAATCCTCCCCATTTGCGGACCTTGACCACGCCCCCGCTACCACAACAGCGTTGGGAGTGTTTTGAACAGTGTCGGGTATACAGCGTTGGGAGTGTTTTTAACAGTGTCGGGTATACAGCGTTGGGTGTGTTTTGAACAGTGTCGGGTATACAGCGTTGGGTGTTTTGAATAGTGTTGGGTATACAGCGTTGGGTGTGTTTTGAACAGTGTCGGGTATACAGCGTTGGGAGTGTTTTGAACAGTGTCGGGTATACAGTTTTGGGTGTGTTTTGAACAGTGTAAGGTATACAGTGTTGGGTGTCTTTTGAACAGTGTCAGGTATATGGCGTTGGGTGTGTTTTTTGAAAAGTGTTTGGTATACGGCGTCGGGTATGTTTATTTTTTTTGAACAGTGTTGGGTATAAAGCGTTGGGTGTGTTTTTTGAGCAGTGTTGAGTATACAGCGTTGGGTGTGCTTTATTGAGCAGTGTTGGGCATACAGCGTTGGGTGTGTTTTGAACAGTGTCTGGTATACGGCGTTAGGTGTGTTTTGAACAGTGTCGGGTATACAGCGTTGGGTGTGTTTATTGAGCAGTGTTGGGCATACAGCATTGGGTGTGTTTTGAACAGTGTCTGCAGGGTTCCTACGCAGTATGGAAAAGTATGGAAAAGTATGGAATTTGATTTTAGTATTTTCCAGGTCTGGAAAAGTATGGAAAATGGAAATTAGGGTATGGAGAAATATTTGTGTTTCCAGACCTTTGCCGCTACATAGTAAAATGAAGCTCAACATTCCGACATTCAGTTGAATTTTGCCAAAGAATTGTGTTGAAATGCGGAGGGAGGGAAACGGGTGTTCTGTTGTACTGGCATGCGCTCTGCCACACCCCCTGAACCTGCTTGCTTCTTGCAAGACTTTGGACAAGACGCAGGAAAACCCCCTGCTACAAAACGCCTCTTGAACACACGTGAACACACATCATAGCTCCAGTCAGTGTAAAAATGCTTATGGCTTATTTGGCAGTGTTGCCAGAATTTGCTAGAAAAATAAGGCACATGGACCCTGAAAACAAGCGACCCAAGACAAAAAAAAACTGCCAACAAAAATATGAAGGCTGTGTATGCAAACATACATATAAACTGAACAATGCTGCTATTACATTATTATTATCATTATATTACATTTAGTTGTCGCTTTTATCCAAAGCCACTTACAGTTATTACAGGGTACAACATGGTTACAACCTGGAGCAATGTGGGGTTAAATGCCTTGCTCAAGGGCACTGCAGCCATTACATACTGGTTAGGGTGGCCACGTCTCGGCCACGTCTGCCATCTCTTGGTATGTGGACAAAATGTGATCTACAGTGGAACTAACACAGGGCCTTCATAAAACACAATAGTAAATACAAAAAATGCCATAATGACTGTTTTCAAATTAGAAGCTTCAGTAAACTTCTGTGTGTGCACAACATACAGGGTGTCCCGAAAAAATCTATACACACTTTGAATCATTGTGAAGTAGGTGTTTATTAAAATTCATTTCATTTTCAAGGTGTAATAGAATTTACAGACATCACTTTATTGTTTTATCACTGCCTCTAACTGATGTTTATAGTCTACGCTATGAGACCTGCAACAGTCACTGAAAGTGAATGTCCAAAAATACCAAGAGAATTGAATGTGATTTGCATTGTCATCAGTGACTGGACCAGAATGGATGTCAGTTTGAGAACAGGTGGTGACTAAATAATAAAATGTCTGTAAATTCTATTACTCTTTGAAAATTACACGGATTTTAATAAACACATACAGTACTTTACAGTGATTAAAAGTGTGTATACATTTTTTTCGGGACATCCTGTATGTGCTTGAAATCTTCACACACCTGTGTTTTAATGTCTTGAAGTGTGCATCAGATACGTGTGCGTCAGAGTGGCATCCTGTATTTTGTGTAATGTGTATATATATTTATGACAAAAACAGGGCACTGATACAAAATTTAGGCCAAGCTAAATATGGTATGCATTTTGGTGGTATGTCATAATGTGAGTACATGTTTGATTTTCAAGTAATTCTTTTAAATATATGAGTAGTTGTTTGTTCGCTGAAGTCTCCAAACCTGAGAATTTGAGTATGGAAAAAGTCTGGAATTTTAAATTTGAAAATGTGTAGGAACCCTGTGTCTGGTATACGGCGTTAGGTGTGTTTTGAACAGTTTCTGGTATACGGCATTGGGTCTGTTTTGAACAGTGTTGGGTATACAGTCTTGGGTGTGTGTTTTGATCGGTGTTGGGTATACAGTGTTGGGTGTGTTTATTGAGCAGTGTCGAGTATACAGTGTTAGGTCCGTTTATTGAACAGTGTCGAGTATACAGCATTGGGTGTGTTTTAAACAGTGTCGGGTATACAGTGTTGGGTGTGTTTTGAACAGTGTCAGGTATACATCGTTGGGTGTGTTTTGAACAGTGTCGGGTATGCAGTGTTGGTAGTGTTTTGAACAGTGTTGGTATACAGCATTGGGAGTGTTTTGAACAGTGTCAGGTATACAGTGTTGGGTGTGTTTTGAACAGTGTCTGGTATATGGCATTGGGTGTGTTTTGAACAGTGGCGAGTATATGGCGTTGGGTGTGTTTTGAACAGTGTCGGGTACACAGTGTTGGGAGTGTTTTGAACAGTGTCTGGTATATGGTGTTGGGTGTGTTTTGAACAGTGTCGAGTATACAGTTTTGGATGTGTTTTGAGCATTGTCTGGCATATGGCCTTGGTTGTGTTTTTTGAAAAGTGTTTGGCATACGGCGTTGGGTGTGGTTTTTTTTTAACAGTGTTGGGTATATAGCGTTGGGTGTGTTTTCTGAGCAGTGTTGGGTATACAGCGTTGGGAGTGTTTTGAACAGTTTCTGGCATACGGCATTCGGTGTGCTTTGAACAGTTTCTGGTAAACGGCATTGGTTCTTCTTTGAACAGTGTCGGGTATACAGTGTTGGGTGTGTTTTGAACAGTGTTGGGTATACAGCGTTGGGTGTGTTTTGAACAGTGTCGGGTATACAGCGTTGGGTGTGTTTTGAACAGTGTCGGGTATACAGCGTTGGGTGTGTTTTGAACAGTGTCGGGTATACAGTGTTGAGTGTGTGTTTTGAACAGTGTCGGGTATACAGCGTTGGGTGTGTTTTGAACACTGTCGGGTATACCGTGTTGGGTGTGTTTATTGAGCAGTGTCGAGTATACAGTGTTGGGTGTGTTTTGAGCATTGTCTGGTATGTGGCATTGGTTGTGTTTTTTGAAAAGTGTTTGGTATATAACATTGGGTGTGTTTTCTGAGCAGTGTCGAGTATACAGCGTTGGGTGTGTATTGAACAGTGTCTGGTATACGGCATTCGGTGTGTTTTGAACAGTTTCTGGTAAACGGCATTGGTTCTGTTTTGAACAGTGTCGGGTATACAGTGTTGGGTGTGTATTTTGAACACTGTCGGGTATACAGCGTTGGGTGTGTTTTGAACAGTGTCGGGTATACTGTGTTGGGTGTGTGTTTTGAACACTGTCGAGTATACAGCGCTGGCTCCGTTTATTGAGCAGTGTCGGGTATACAGCATTGGGAGTGTTTTGAACAGTGTCGGGTATACAGTGTTGGGTGTGTTTTGAACAGTGTCGGGTATACAGTGTTGGGTGTGTTTTGAACACTGTCGAGTATACAGCGCTGGCTCCGTTTATTGAGCAGTGTCGGGTATACAGCGTTGGGAGTGTTTTGAACAGTGTCGGGTATACGGCATTGGGTGTGTTTTCAACAGTGTCAGGTATATGGCGTTGGGTGTGTTTTTTGAAAAGTGTTTGGTATATGGCGTCGGGTATGTTTATTATTTTTTTGAACAGTGTTGGGTATAAAGCGTTGGGTGTGTTTTTGAGCAGGTTCGAGTATACAGCGTTGGGTGTGCTTTATTGAGCAGTGTTGGGCATACAGCGTTGGGTGTGTTTTGAACAGTGTCTGGTATACGGCGTTAGGTGTGTTTATTGAGCAGTGTTGGGCATACAGCGTTGGGTGTGTTTTGAACAGTGTCTGCAGGGTTCCTACGCAGTATGGAAAAGTATGGAAAAGTATGGAATTTGATTTTAGTATTTTCCAGGTCTGGAAAAGTATGGAAAATGGAAATTAGGGTATGGAGAAATATTTGTGTTTCCAGACCTTTGCCGCTACATAGTAAAATGAAGCTCAACATTCTGACATTCAGTTGAATTTTGCCAAAGAAATGTGTTGAAATGCGGAGGGAGGGAAACGGGTGTTCTGTTGTACTGGCATGCGCTCCGCCACACCCCCTGAACCTGCTTGCTTCTTGCAAGACTTTGGACAAGACGCAGGAAAACCCCCTGCTACAAAACGCCTCTTGAACACACGTGAACACACGTCATAGCTCCAGTCAGTGTAAAAATGCTTATGGCTTATTTGGCAGTGTTGCCAGAATTTGCTAGAAAAATAAGGCACATGGACCCTGAAAACAAGCGACCCAAGACAAAAAAAAACTGCCAACAAAAATATGAAGGCTGTGTACGCAAACATACATATAAACTGAACAATGCTGCCATTACATTATTATTATCATTATATTACATTTAGTTGTCGCTTTTATCCAAAGCCACTTACAGTTATTACAGGGTACAACATGGTTACAACCTGGAGCAATGTGGGGTTAAATGCCTTGCTCAAGGGCACTGCAGCCATTACATACTGGTTAGGGTGGCCACGTCTCGGCCACGTCTGCCATCTCTTGGTATGTGGACAAAATGTGATCTACAGTGGAACTAACACAGGGCCTTCATAAAACACAGTAGTAAATACAAAAAATGCCATAATGACTGTTTTCAAATTAGAAGCTTCAGTAAACTTCTGTGTGTGCACAACATACAGGGTGTCCCGAAAAAATCTATACACACTTTGAATCATTGTGAAGTAGGTGTTTATTAAAATTCATTTCATTTTCAAGGTGTAATAGAATTTACAGACATCACTTTATTGTTTTATCACTGCCTCTAACTGATGTTTATAGTCTACGCTATGAGACCTGCAACAGTCACTGAAAGTGAATGTCCAAAAATACCAAGAGAATTGAATGTGATTTGCATTGTCAGCAGCGACTGGACCAGAATGGATGTCAGTTTGAGAACAGGCGGTGACTAAATAATAAAATGTCTGTAAATTCTATTACTCTTTGAAAATTACACGGATTTTAATAAACACATACAGTACTTTACAGTGATTAAAAGTGTGTATACATTTTTTTCGGGACATCCTGTATGTGCTTGAAATCTTCACACACCTGTGTTTTAATGTCTTGAAGTGTGCATCAGATACGTGTGTGTCAGAGTGGCATCCTGTATTTTGTGTAATGTGTATATATATTTATGACAAAAACAGGGCACTGATACAAAATTTAGGCCAAGCTAAATATGGTATGCATTTTGGTGGTATGTCATAATGTGAGTACATGTTTGATTTTCAAGTAATTCTTTTAAATATATGAGTAGTTGTTTGTTCGCTGAAGTCTCCAAACCTGAGAATTTGAGTATGGAAAAAGTCTGGAATATTAAATTTGAAAATGTGTAGGAACCCTGTGTCTGGTATACGGCGTTAGGTGTGTTTTGAACAGTTTCTGGTATACGGCATTGGGTCTGTTTTGAACAGTGTTGGGTATACAGTCTTGGGTGTGTGTTTTGATTGGTGTTGGGTATACAGTCTTGGGTGTGTGTTTTGATCGTTGTTGGGTATACAGTGTTGGGTGTGTTTATTGAGCAGTGTCGAGTATACAGTGTTAGGTCCGTTTATTGAACAGTGTCGAGTATACAGCATTGGGTGTGTTTTGAACAGTGTCAGGTATACAGTGTTGGGTGTGTTTTGAACAGTGTCAGGTATACATCGTTGAGTGTGTTTTGAACAGTGTCGAGTATACAGCATTGGGTGTGTTTTAAACAGTGTCGGGTATACAGTGTTGGGTGTGTTTTGAACAGTGTCAGGTATACATCGTTGAGTGTGTTTTGAACAGTGTCGGGTATGCAGTGTTGGTAGTGTTTTGAACAGTGTCGGTATACAGCGTTGGGAGTGTTTTGAACAGTGTCAGGTATACAGTGTTGGGTGTGTTTTGAACAGTGTCTGGTATATGGCGTTGGGTGTGTTTTGAACAGTGGCGAGTGTATGGCGTTGGGTGTGTTTTGAACAGTGGCGAGTATATGGCGTTGGGTGTGTTTTGAACAGTGTCTGGTATACAGCGTTTGGTGTGTTTTGAACAGTGTCTGGTATATGGCGTTGGGTGTGTTTTGAACAGTGGCGAGTATATGGCGTTGGGTGTGTTTTGAACAGTGTCTGGTATACAGCGTTGGGTGTGTTTTGAACAGTGTCTGGTATATGGCGTTGGGTGTGTTTTGAACAGTGGCGAGTATATGGCGTTGGGTGTGTTTTGAACAGTGTCTGGTATACAGCGTTGGGTGTGTTTTGAACAGTGGCGAGTATATGGCGTTGGGTGTGTTTTGAACAGTGTCGGGTATACAGTGTTGGGTGTGTTTTGAACAGTGTCTGGTATACAGCGTTGGATGTGTTTTGAACAGTGGCGAGTATATGGCGTTGGGTGTGTTTTGAACAGTGGCGAGTATATGGCGTTGGGTGTGTTTTGAACAGTGGCGAGTATATGGCGTTGGGTGTGTTTTGAACAGTGTCTGGTATACAGCGTTTGGTGTGTTTTGAACAGTGTCTGGTATATGGCGTTGGGTGTGTTTTGAACAGTGGCGAGTATATGGCGTTGGGTGTGTTTTGAACAGTGTCTGGTATACAGCGTTGGGTGTGTTTTGAACAGTGTCTGGTATATGGCATTGGGTGTGTTTTGAACAGTGGCGAGTATATGGCGTTGGGTGTGTTTTGAACAGTGTCTGGTATACAGCGTTGGGTGTGTTTTGAACAGTGGCGAGTATATGGCGTTGGGTGTGTTTTGAACAGTGTCGGGTATACAGTGTTGGGTGTGTTTTGAACAGTGTCTGGTATATGGTGTTGGGTGTGTTTTGAACAGTGTCGAGTATACAGTTTTGGATGTGTTTTGAGCATTGTCTGGCATATGGCGTTGGTTGTGTTTTTTGAAAAGGGTTTGGTATACGGCGTTGTGTGTGTGTTTTTTTTTTTTTAACAGTGTTGTGTATATAGCGTTGGGTGTGTTTTCTGAGCAGTGTCGGGTATACAGCGTTGGGAGGGTTTTGAACAGTTTCTGGTATACGGCATTGGTTCTGTTTTGAACAGTGTCGGGTATACAGTGTTGGGTGTGTGTTTTGAACACTGTTGGGTATACAGCGTTGGGTGTGTTTATTGAGCAGTGTCGAGTATACAGTGTTGGGTGTGTTTTGAGCATTGTCTGGTATATGGCCTTGGTTGTGTTTTTTGAAAAGTGTTTGGTATACGGCGTTGGGTGTGGGTTTTTTTTTAACAGTGTTGGGTATATAGCGTTGGGTGTGTTTTCTGAGCAGTGTCGGGTATACAGCGTTGGGAGTGTTTTGAACAGTTTCTGGCATACGGCATTCGGTGTGCTTTGAACAGTTTCTGGTAAACGGCATTGGTTCTGCTTTGAACAGTGTCGGGTATACAGTGTTGGGTGTGTATTTTGAACACTGTCGGGTATACAGCGTTGGGTGTGTTTTGAACACTGTCGGGTATACAGTGTTGGGTGTGTTTATTGAGCAGTGTCGAGTATACAGTGTTGGGTGTGTTTTTTGAAAAGTGTTTGGTATATAGCATTGGGTGTGTTTTCTGAGCAGTGTTGAGTATACAGCGTTGGGTGTGTATTGAACAGTGTCTGGTATACGGCATTCGGTGTGTTTTGAACAGTTTCTGGTAAACGGCATTGGTTCTGTTTTGAACAGTGTCGGGTATACAGTGTTGGGTGTGTATTTTGAACACTGTCGGGTATACAGCGTTGGGTGTGTTTTGAACAGTGTCGGGTATACTGTGTTGGGTGTGTGTTTTGAACACTGTCGAGTATACAGCGCTGGCTCCGTTTATTGAGCAGTGTCGGGTTTACAGCGTTGGGAGTGTTTTGAACAGTGTCGGGTATACAGTGTTGGGTGTGTTTTGAACAGTGTCGGGTATACAGCGTTGGGTGTGTTTTGAACAGTGTCAGTTATACAGTGTTGGGTGTGTTTTGAACACTGTCGAGTATACAGCGCTGGCTCCGTTTATTGAGCAGTGTCGGGTATACAGCTTTGGGAGTGTTTTGAACAGTGTCGGGTATACGGCATTGGGTGTGTTTTCAACAGTGTCAGGTATGGCGTAGGGTGTGTTTTTTGAAAAGTGTTTGGTATACGGCGTCGGGTATGTTTATTTTTTTTTTGAACAGTGTTGGGTATAAAGCGTTGGGTGTGTTTTTGAGCAGTGTCGAGTATACAGCGTTGGGTGTGCTTTATTGAGCAATGTTGGGCATACAGCATTGGGTGTGTTTTGAACAGTGTCTGGTATACGGCGTTAGGTGTGTTTTGAACAGTGTCGGGTATACAGCGTTGGGTGTGTTTATTGAGCAGTGTTGGGCATACAGCATTGGGTGTGTTTTGAACAGTGTCTGCAGGGTTCCTACGCAGTATGGAAAAGTATGGAAAAGTATGGAATTTGATTTTAATATTTTCCAGGTCTGGAAAAGTATGGAAAATTGAAATTAGGGTATGGAGAAATATTTGTGTTTCCAGACCTTTGCCGCTACATAGTAAAATGAAGCTCAACATTCCCACATTCAGTTGAATTTTGCCAAAGAAATGTGTTGAAATGCGGAGGGAGGGAAACGGGTGTTCTGTTGTACTGGCATGCACTCCGCCACACCCCCTGAACCTGCTTGCTTCTTGCAAGACTTTGGACAAGACCCAGGAAAATCCCCTGCTACAAAACGCCTCTTGAACACGCGTGAACACACATCATAGCTCCAGTCAGTGTAAAAATGCTTATGGCTTATTTGGCAGTGTTGCCAGAATTTGCTAGAAAAATAAGGCACATGGACCCTGAAAACAAGCGACCCAAGACAAAAAAAAACTGCCAACAAAAATATGAAGGCTGTGTACGCAAACATACATATAAAAATGTATACACACTTTGAATCATTGTGAAGTAGGTGTTTATTAAAATTCATTTCATTTTCAAGGTGTAATAGAATTTACAGACATCACTTTATTGTTTTATCACTGCCTCTAACTGATGTTTATAGTCTACGCTATGAGACCTGCAACAGTCACTGAAAGTGAATGTCCAAAAATACCAAGAGAATTGAATGTGATTTGCATTGTCAGCAGCGACTGGACCAGAATGGATGTCAGTTTGAGAACAGGTGGTGACTAAATAATAAAATGTCTGTAAATTATATTACTCTTTGAAAATTATACGGATTTTAATAAACACATACAGTACTTTACAGTGATTAAAAGTGTGTATACATTTTTTTCGGGACATCCTGTATGTGCTTGAAATCTTCACACACCTGTGTTTTAATGTCTTGAAGTGTGCATCAGATACGTGTGTGTCAGAGTGGCATCCTGTATTTTGTGTAATGTGTATATATATTTATGACAAAAACAGGGCACTGATACAAAATTTAGGCCAAGCTAAATATGGTATGCATTTTGGTGGTATGTCATAATGTGAGTACATGTTTGATTTTCAAGTAATTCTTTTAAATATATGAGTAGTTGTTTGTTCGCTGAAGTCTCCAAACCAGAGAATTTGAGTATGGAAAAAGTCTGGAATTTTACATTTGAAAATGTGTAGGAACCCTGTGTCTGGTATACGGCGTTAGGTGTGTTTTGAACAGTTTCTGGTATACGGCATTGGGTCTGTTTTGAACAGTGTTGGGTATACAGTCTTGGGTGTGTGTTTTGATCGGTGTTGGGTATACAGTCTTGGGTGTGTGTTTTGATCGGTGTTGGGTATACAGTGTTGGGTGTGTTTATTGAGCAGTGTCGAGTATACAGTGTTGGGTCCGTTTATTGAACAGTGTCGAGTATACAGCATTGGGTGTGTTTTGAACAGTGTCGGGTATACAGTGTTGGGTGTGTTTCGAACAGTGTCAGGTATACATCGTTGGGTGTGTTTTGAACAGTGTCGGGTATACAGCGTTGGGTGTGTTTTTTGAACAGTGTTGGGTATACAGCGTTGCGCGTGTTTTGAACAGCATCCGGTATAGAGTTTTGGGTCAGTTTATTGAGCAGTGTTGGGTATACAGCATTGGGTGTGTTTTGAACATTGTCGGGTATACAGCGTTGGGTGTGTTTTGAACAGTGACGGGTGTACAGCGTTGGGTGTGTTTTGAACAGTGTCTGGTATACAGCGTTGGGTGTGTTTTGAACAGTGTCGGGTATACAGCATTGGGTGTGTTTTGAACATTGTCTGGTATACGCATTAGGTGTGTTTTGAACAGTGTTGGGCATACAGCGTTAGATGTGTTTTGAGCAGTGTCTGGTATACGGCATTGGGTCTGTTTTGAACAGTGTCGGGTATACAGTATTGGGTGTGTTTATTGAGCAGTGTCAAGTATACAGTGTTGCATCCATTTATTGAGCAGTGTTGGTTATACAGCACTGGGTGTGTTTTGAACACTGGTATACGGCGTTGGGTGTGTTTTTTGAAAAGTGTTTGCTATACGGTGTTGGGTGTATTTTTTTTTTAACAGTCTTGGGTATACAGCGTTTGGCGTGGGTTTTTTAGCAGTGTCGGGTCTACAGCATTGGGTGTGTTTTGAACAGTGTCTGGTACCCAGTGTTGGATGTGTTTTGAGCAGTGTCTGGTATACAGTGTTGGGTGTGTTTTGAACAGTAACTGGTATACCGTGTTGGATGTGTTTTGAACAGTGTCGGATATACAGCGTTGGGTGCGTTTTGAGCAGTGTCTGGTATACGCTGTTGGATGTATTTTGAACAGTGTCTGGTATACAGCATTGGGTGTGTTTTGAACAGTGTTGGGTATACAGCATTGGGTGTGTTTTGCGCAGTGTCTGGTCTACGGCGTTGAGTGTGTTTTGAGCAGTGTCTGGTATACGGCGTTGGGTGTGTTTTCAACAGTGTCTGGTATCCAGTGTTAGGTGTGTTTTGAGCAGTGTCTGGTATACAGTGTTGGATATGTTTTGAACAGTGTCTGGTATACAGCAGTGGGTGTGTTTTGAACAGTGTCTGGTATACAGCGTTGGGTGTGTTTTGAACAGTGTCGAGTATACAGTATTGGGTGTGTTTTGAACATTGTCTGGTATATGGCGTTCGTTGGGTTTTTTGTAAAGTGTTTGGTATACGGCGTTGGGTGTGTTTTTTTTTTTGAACAGTGTTGGGTATAAAGCGTTGGGTGTGTTTTCTGAGCAGTGTCGAGTATACAGTGTTGGGTGTGTATTGAACAGTGTCTGGTATACGGCATTGGTTCTGTTTTGAACAGTGTCGGGTATAGAGTGTTGGGTGTGTGTTTTGAACACTGTCGGGTATACAGCGTTGGGTTTGTTTTGAACAGTGTCGGGTATACAGTGTTGGGTGTGTTTTGAACAGTGTCTGGTCAATGGTGTCGGGTGTGTTTTGAACAGTGTCGGGTATACAGCGTTGGGTGTGTTTATTGAGCAGTGTCCAGTACACAGCGTTGGGTACGTTTATTGATCATTGTCGGGTATACAGTGTTGGGTGTGTTTTGAACAGTGTCTGGTATACAGTGTTCGGTGTGTTTTGAACAGTGTCAGGTATACAGCGTTGGGTCTGTTTTTTTTTTGGACAGTGTTGAGTATAAAGCGTTGGGTGTGTTTTCTGAGCAGTGTCGAGTATACAGCTTTGGGTGTGTTTTGAACAGTGTATGGTCAACGGCATCGGGTGTGTTTTGAACAGTGTCGGGTATACAGTGTTGGGTGTGTGTTTTGAACAGTGTCGGGTGTACAGCGTTGGGTGTGTTTTGAACAGTGAAGGGTGTACAGCTTTTGGTGTGTTTTGAACAGTGACGGGTGTACAGCTTTGGGTGTGTTTTGAACAGTGTCGGGTATACAGTGTTGGGTGTGTTTGAACAGTGTTGAGTATGCAGTGTTGGGTGTGTTTTGAACAGTTTCTGGTATACGCTGTTGGGTGTGTTTTGAACAGTGTTGGGCATACAGCGTTAGATGTGTTTTGAACAGTGTCGGGTATACAGCGTTGGGTGTGTTTTGAACAGTGTCGGGTATACAGCATTGGGTGTGATTTGAACACTGTCTGCTATATGTCATTGGGTGTATTTTTTAAAAAGTGTTTGGTATACGGCGTTGGGTGTGTTTTTTTTTTGAACAGTGTTGGGTATAAAGCGTTGCGTGTGTTTTTTTAGCAGTGTCGGGCATACAGCGTTAGATGTCTTTTGAACAGTGTCTGGTATACGGCGTTAGGTGTGTTTTGAACAGTGTCTGGTATACGGCATTGGGTGTGTTTTGAACAGTGTCTGGTATACGGCATTGGGTGTGTTTTGAACAGTGTCGGGCATACAGCGTTAGATGTCTTTTGAGCAGTTTCTGGTATACGGTGTTGGGTGTGTTTTGAACAGTGTCGGGTATACAGTGTTGGGTGTGTTTTGAACAGTGTCTGGTATACAGCGTTGGGTGTGTTTTGAGCAGTGTCGGGTATACAGTGTTGGGTTTGTTTTGAACAGTGTCTGGTATACAGCATTGTGTGTGTTTTGAACAGTGTCGGGTATACAGTGTTGGGTGTGTTTTGAACAGTGTCTGGTATACGGCGTTGGGTGTGTTTTGAGCAGTGTCGGGTATACAGCGTTGGGTTTGTTTTGAACAGTGTCTGGTATACAGCATTGGGTGTGTTTTGAACAGTGTCGGGTATACAGCGTTGGGTGTGTTTTGAACAGTGTCGGTCATACAACATTAGATGTGTTTTTAGCAGTGTCTGGTATACGGTGTTTGGTGTGTTTTGAACAGTGTCGGGTATACAGTGTTGGGTGTGTTTTGAACAGTGTCTGGTATCCAGCGTTAGGTGTGTTTTGAGCAATGTCTGGTATACGGAGTTGGGTGTGTTTTGAACAGTTTCGGGTATACAGCGTTGGGTGTGTTTTGAACAGTGCCGGGTATACAGTGTTGGGAGTGTTTTGAACAGTGTCGGGTGTACGGTGTTGGGTGTGTTTTGAACAGTGTCTGGTATACAGCGTTAGGTGTGTTTTGAGCAGTGTCTGGTACCGTATACAGCGTTGGGTGTGTTTTGAACAGTGTCTGGTATACAGCGTTAGGTGTGTTTTGGACAGTGTCGAGTATACGGTGTTGGGTGAGTTTTGAACAGTGTCGGGTTTACAGCGTTGGGTGTGTTTTTTGAGCAGTGTCGGGTATACAGCCTTGGATGTGTTTTGAGCAGTGTCGGTTATAGTCTGCTGTATATACAGTATGGTTAGATAATGTTGACCAGTGTTGTGTGCTGGTATTTTTACACAGTGTTGGGTATACGGCGTTGTGTTGGTATTTTTACACAGTGTTGGGCATACGGCGTTGTGTTGGTATTTTTACACAGTGTTGGGTATACGGCGTTGTGTTGTTATTTTTACACAGTGTTGGGTATACTGCGTTGTGTTGGTATTTTTTTCACCGTGTTGGGTATATGGCGTTGTGTTGGTATTTTTACACAGTGTTGGGTATACTGCATTGTGTTGGTATTTTTACACAGTGTTGGGTATACGGCGTTGTGATGGTATTTTTACACAGTGTTGTGTATACAGCGTTGTGTTGGTATTTTTACACAGTGTTGGGCATACGGCGTTGTGTTGTTATTTTTACACAGTGTTGGGTATACGGCGTTGTGTTGGTATTTTTACACAGTGTTGGGTATATGGCGTTGTGTTGGTATTTTTACACAGTGTTGGGTATACGGCGTTGTGTTGGTATTTTTACACAGCGTTGGGTATATGGCGTTGTGTTGGTATTTTTACACAGCGTTGGGTATACTGTGTTGTGTTGGTATTTTTACACAGTGTTGGGTATACGGCGTTGTGCTGGTTTTTTTACACAGTGTTGGGTATACGGCGTTGTGTTGGTATTTTTACACAGTGTTGGGTATACGGCGTTGTGTTGGTATTTTTACACAGCGTTGTGTATACGGCGTTGTGTTGGTATTTTTACACAGTGTTGGGTATACGGCGTTGTGTTGGTATTTTTACACAGTGCTGGGTATAAGGCGTTGTGTTGGTATTTTTACACAGTGTTGGGTATACGGCGTTGTGTTGGTATTTTTACACAGCGTTGGGTATATGGCATTGTGTTGGTATTTTTACACAGCGTTGGGTATACGGCGTTGTTTTGGTATTTTTACACAGTGTTGGGTATACGGCGTTGTGTTGTTATTTTTACACAGTGTTGGGTATACGGCGTTGTGTCGGTATTTTTACACAGTGTTGGGTATACGGCCTTGTGTTGGTATTTTTACACACTTGGGTATACGGCGTTGTGTTGGTATTTTTACACAGTGTTGGGTATACGGCGTTGTGTTGGTATTTTTACACAGTGTTGGGTATACGGCATTGTGTTGGCATTTTTACACAGTGTTGGGTATACTACGTTGTGTTGGTATTTTTTTCACAGTGTTGGGTGTACGGCGTTTTGTTGGTATTTTTACACAGTGTTGGGTATATGGCGTTGTGATGGTATTTTTACACAGTGTTGGGTATACGGCATTGTGTTGGTATTTTTACCCAGTGTTGGGTATACGGCGTTGTGTTGGTATTTTTACACAGTGTTGGATATACGGCGTTGTGTTGGTATTTTTACACAGCGTTGGGTATATGGCGTTGTGTTGGTATTTTTACACTGCGTTGGGTATACGGCATTGTGTTGGTATTTTTACACAGTTTTGGGTATACGGCGTTGTGTTGGTATTTTTACACAGTGTTGGGTATACGGCGTTGTGTTGGTATTTTTACACAGCGTTGGGTATACCCCGTTGTGTTGGTATTTTTACACAGTGTTGGGTATATGGCATTGTGTTGGTATTTTTACACATTGTTGGGTATACGGCGTTGTTTTGGTATTTTTACACAGTGTTGGGTATACGGCGGTCTGATGGTTTTTTTACACAGTGTTGGGTATACGGCGTTGTGTTGGTATTTTTACACAGTGTTGGGTATATGGCGTTGCGTTGTTATTTTTACACAGTGTTGGGTATACTGCGTTGCGTTGTTATTTTTACACAGTGTTGGGTATACGGCGTTGTGTTGTTATTTTTACACAGTGTTGGGTATACGGCGTTGTGTTGTTATTTTTACACAGTGTTGGGTATACAGCGTTGTGTTGGTATTTTTACACAGTGTTGGGTATACGGCGTTGTGTTGGTATTTTTACACAGTGTTGGGTATACGGCGTTGTGTTGGTATTTTTACACAGTTTTGGGTATATGGCATTGTGTTGGTATTTTTACACAGTGTTGGGTATACGGCATTGTGTTGGTATTTTTACACAGTGTTGGGTATACGGCATTGTGTTGGTATTTTTACACAGTGTTGGGTATACTACGTTGTGTTGGTATTTTTACACAGTGTTGGGTATACGGCGTTGTGTTGGTATTTTTACACAGTATTGGGTATACGGCGTTGTGTTGGTTTTTTTACACAGTCCCAGCAAACACAAAAACGTTTATATAACATTGTATAAACGTTTGGCTAACGTTTCAGAAACGTTACAAAATAATGTTTATAAATCGAAAATTTGTGGACAATTTTTTCGTTTTATAAACGTTTGAAAAAAGGTTATATAAACGTTTGAAAAACATTCTGGAAACCATCATACAACATTCTGGAAATGTTTCAGAAACGTTTTTTAAAACATTGTATAAACGTTTCTTAAAACCATTTAAAAACAATAGTAAAACGTTTCTTTAATGTTTTAGAAACGTTATTAGAAACATGTTAATACCTCATCTCATTATCTCTAGCCGCTTTATCCTTCTCCAGGGTCGCAGGCAAGCTGGAGCCTATCCCAGCTGACTACGGGCGAAAGGCGGGGTACGCCCTGGACAAGTTGCCAGGTCATCACAGGGCTGACACATAGACACAGACAACCATTCACACTCACATTCACACCTACGGTCAATTTAGAGTCACCAGCTAACCTAACCTGCATGTCTTTGGACTGTGGGGGAAACCGGAGCACCCGGAGGAAACCCACGCGGACACGGGGAGAACATGCAAACTCCACACAGAAAGGCCCTCGCCAGCCACAGGGCTCGAACCCGGACCTTCTTGCTGTGAGGCGACAGCGCTAACCACTACACCACCGTGCCGCCCATGTTAATACCTGTTAAACTTATAATATAACAACACATTTTTGTTATTGCACTTAAGTTTATTTCATTCCTCTTTGCAAGTTCAACAAAACCGATTTGAGAGCAGAGTTTTTTTACACAGACAATATTCACATTTACATATAAAGCCCTCATGAACAGCAAAAATGATAAAGATACTAGTATTAAAAATTTATCTAAATTTATTAAAGAAGCCTTGCTACTAAGAACCAAAACATTAAAGTTAACGGAATCATAGCAAATGCGCAAAATCAGTTAAAAGTTGAAATAAAAAAGCAAATTAAATCAAATAAGTTGTTTGGCCAAAGCTGCGAGCCTTCGATGAAGGAGATTTTCTAAGATAACTTCTAAGTGGACCCGGCCTTCTCGATCTTGTCCCAACAGCAACACGCTCAAAATGGCGCTACTTCTGGTCCCTGCGCCTGCGCAAAGACGTAGGACGCGCAGGCGCAGGGAACCAGCGAACAAAATGCCAGGGCCAAAAGGGCGTGTATTTTAGCAAATATAAAACGACGAATGGTTGTCTATCCAAATTATTCAAACCATACTTGATAATTACGAGACTAGAGCCACACATTTAATGATTTATCTTTCTGTCTAGATCTACATCTAAAAAATATTTAGCTAGATCGAAGGGTTTTTTTTCAACGTTTATTAAACGTTTATACAACCACTTATTTTCCATAAAATTATTCCCATGTTTTTTGATACTTTTTAAAAACGTCATCATGTAGTGTTTATAATCACACAATTAATTGTAGAAATTTTAATATTATCTGTTTTAGCCAGAAGTCTCCGAATATGTATAACGTTTTATAAACGTTTCATAAACGTTGTGAATGAAACGTTTTAAAGAGAACATTTATAAAACGTCAATAAAACGTTACTCATTTACTGATTATTTTGATAATTGTAATACAATCATTATGACATCTTAATATCTAAAAATACCAAGAGATGATAAAAAATGTGCCACAGGTCAGCAAATATGACTTTATTAAATTTTCACCAACGTTTCATAAACGTTTCATAAACCTAACCTTAATGCAATCCAAATGAAACGTTTTATAAATGTTTTGTGTTTGCTGGGATGTTGGGTATACGGCATTGTGTTGTTATTTTTACACAGTGTTGGGTATAAGGCGTTGTGTTGGTATTTTTACACAGTGTTGGGTATACGGCATTGTGTTGGTATTTTTACACAGTGTTGGGTATACGGCGTTGTGTTGGTATTTTTACACAGTGTTGGGTATACGGCGTTGTGTTGGTATTTTTACACAGTGTTGGGTATATGGCGTTGTGTTGGTATTTTTACACAGTGTTGGGTATACGGCGTTGTGTTGGTATTTTTACACAGTGTTGGGCATGCGGCGTTGTGTTGGTTTTTTTACACAGTGTTGGGTATACGGCGTTGTGTTGGTATTTTTACACAGTGTTGGGTATACGGCGTTGTGTTGGTTTTTTTACACAGTGTTGGGTATACGGCGTTGTGTTGGTATTTTTACACAGTGTTGGGTATACGGCGTTGTGTTGGTATTTTTACACAGTGTTGGGTATACTGCGTTGTGTTGGTATTTTTATACAGTGTTGGGTATACGGCGTTGTGTTGTTATTTTTACACAGTGTTGGGTATACGGCGTTGTGTTGTTATTTTTACACAGTGTTGGGTATACGGCGTTGTGTTGGTATTTTTACACAGTGTTGGGTATACGGCGTTGTGTTGGTATTTTTACACAGTGTTGGGCATGCGGCGTTGTGTTGGTATTTTACACAGTGTTGGGCATGCGGCGTTGTGTTGGTTTTTTTACACAGTGTTGGGTATACGGCGTTGTGTTGGTATTTTTACACAGTGTTGGGTATACGGCGTTGTGTTGGTATTTTTACACAGTGTTGGGCATACGGCGTTGTGTTGGTATTTTTACACAGTGTTGGGTATACGGCATTGTGTTGGTATTTTTACACAGTGTTGGGTATACGGCGTTGTGTTGGTATTTTTACACAGTGTTGGGTATACGGCGTTGTGTTGGTATTTTTACACAGTGTTGGGTATATGGCGTTGTGTTGGTATTTTTACACAGTGTTGGGTATACGGTGTTGTGTTGGTATTTTTACACAGTGTTGGGCATGCGGCGTTGTGTTGGTTTTTTTACACAGTGTTGGGTATACGGCGTTGTGTTGGTATTTTTACACAGTGTTGGGTATACGGCGTTGTGTTGGTTTTTTTACACAGTGTTGGGTATACGGCATTGTGTTGGTATTTTTACACAGTGTTGGGTATACGGCGTTGTGTTGGTATTTTTACACAGTGTTGGGTATACTGCGTTGTGTTGGTATTTTTACACAGTGTTGGGCATGCGGCGTTGTGTTGGTATTTTTACACAGTGTTGGGCATGCGGCGTTGTGTTGGTTTTTTTACACAGTGTTGGGTATACGGCGTTGTGTTGGTATTTTTACACAGTGTTGGGTATACGGCGTTGTGTTGGTATTTTTACACAGTGTTGGGTATACGGCGTTGTGTTGGTATTTTTACACAGTGTTGGGTATACGGCGTTGTGTTGGTATTTTTACACAGTGTTGGGTATATGGCGTTGTGTTGGTATTTTTACACAGTGTTGGGTATACGGCGTTGTGTTGGTATTTTTACACAGTGTTGGGTATATGGCGTTGTGTTGGTATTTTTACACAGTGTTGGGTATACGGCGTTGTGTTGGTATTTTTACACAGTGTTGGGTATACGGCATTGTGTTGGTATTTTTACACAGTGTTGGGCATGCGGCGTTGTGTTGGTTTTTTTACACAGTGTTGGGTATACGGCGTTGTGTTGGTTTTTTTACACAGTGTTGGGTACTTGGCGTTGTGTTGGTATTTTTACACAGTGTTGGGTCTGCAGTTACAGCTGGTCTAATGGCCAGTGTTCAGCTGTGCAGGTTGTGTCTGTCTGTGGCTCAGAGGCAGTGCTGACTCAACCTCTCTTTCTTTTGTTTCTGCCTGGTATCTGATGACTGTTTGCATTCCAGTCATACTCATCCCTTTCACTCTACACATGTATACACAGGCAGCTGCAGGTGCACAAACACACACTCGCACAAACACACACAAATATTGTCCATGTGTACTTTCAATCTGCATATGGAGTGCTGAAATAAGCAGTATAGCAAGTCCGTGTTGTTTTATGGCAGTGGAGAATGGAGAACTGCTCTGCATTTATAACTCCATGATAGGGCCTAACTGATTAAGGTGCTTTTGGCATCAACAATGATAAAAAATGGTCTGTTATTTCCAATAACCACTGATCTTATTGGCTGAAACCCACCCAAAAAAAAGACAATGTCTTCATTTAAGTAGAAATGTATTAAAATATTGTACATATTACAAAAATAGTCAAGCAGGCCAAAATGTACATGGAAAAAAAAAACATTTTGAAATACGTACACAACAGAATTACTTTAATTAGGCCTATATCCATAACTATATATCTAATTATTACTATAGTAATTATATGTATAACTACTATATGTAATTCAATGTTAATGTAACTGTGAAATATGTTAGGATATTTTATTAATTTATTTACACTGGAATTATACAAAAATGATTTCAGCTAAAGCTAAAAAGTATGATTTGCTAATACATGCCATTCATTTATGTGCACAATCGAAAACATTTTTCTTTTTTCTTTTCTTTTTTTTAAGTAGCTGAACGCATTCATCTATTCGAAATGCCTTGCTACCCTGCTTGGGTCAGCTGATTGTTGTGATTTGTGGCGTTCCAAATACGTGTGTTGCCAATAGTGAAGATGAAGTGTGCCCTCTGGTGAGCAAACTACGTAACAACAACACTCATAACATGGTTAAAGGATCCATCTTCCGTCTCTCATTATTATTATTATTATTTTTTTAATTGTCATTTATTGCCCGTTATAAAACTCAAAGACCGTTTTATTGGTAACAGGATTGGTTTTATCACTCAGGCCCTACTTTTTAATACACATGAGAAGAAAATAAATATAATGTACATTACCAAAGTAGAGCAATTCGTCCATAAACCTTCTACTGATCTTCTCCATGATCAAAAAAAAAAAGTGAAGCATTTTGACATATACAAATCAGATTGCAATGTTTGATTGATATGTGGGTTTTTTTAATGCCATGTTAACTAGCTCATTCAGAACATGCATATCTTAAGGCCCGGTCCCACTGCACTTACGGATGCAAAGAGGATGTAAAACGTAAAAAAACTTTGCCATCCGTTGGAAAACGCTATGCATCCGTTGTGTACTCATTGCATACGTGCTTCATACGCTCTATCCATCGAGCATCCGTCCACTGTGATTTCATCCGCGCAAAAAGTTTTGAGCTGCACAAAACTTTTAGAACGGATGAACTTTCCGCCGTGTACGATGTAAATCCGCGACATATACGAGCAACAAACGTTCTATGTCCGTTATCATCCGTTAAATGTCTGCTGTATCCTCTCTGCATCCTCTGGGCATCCTCGCAACTCACATCCGCTGCAGCTGAAAACGGAAAGAGGGAGGAAAGATAAGGTACATGAAACGTCTATTCATCGTTAGTAGCACGGAAATAGAAAGGATGTAAGCGTATGCATCTCGTATATAAAGTATTCAAAACTGACAAAGCGTTTATATCTGGGATGTATCTCGTATATTTAGGATGTCTGGAGAATGTCTAGAGTATGGCAGAAGGACACCTAGCGGACAATTGATATTTTGTATAAAAAGGGGGAGAAAATCATCTGGATCTCTCGATGTAGCCGCCAGCACATTTTTCCGCTTTATGCTGACGGCGTGCGTGCTGCATCCCTTTATATCCGCGGAGCAGACGCAATTCATACCCCCCGCATGCGCAGTGAACGGTCTGCATCCGACATACATCCGCGCAACATCCCCTTTGTTTCCGTTAGGTGTACGTGATGCATCCCCTTCATCCGCTATGCATCCGCTCTTTCTGCTATGCGTCCGCTTCTCAGTTATCACCGGTAACCCCTTCGGAGCTGTCATCCACTTCCATCCGCTTTCATCCGCTAGGCTTCCTATGAACATGCGTTTAACATCCCCGCTATATACTACCCACGCCCGTTCTTTTCCGTTCTGTTTTCGCAAATTTTCGCCAATTTTGTCCATTTCTGGAGCGGATGAAAACGGATAGAGCCACCCCCGAAATTTTGCTCGTCCGCTGTGTCCTTTTTGCATACGTTTTGTGTCCATCGGCCAGTGGGACCGGGCCTTTAGACAAGGATTTGTATATCTTTAGCATATCTTTACTGTAAATCATCAATAACAGCGAATGATGTCTTCTCAAAGCAGCACCTTTTTTGGGGAAAAATGCAGTTATTGAAGCATATCCTATTGTATCAAAAATGAAAACCATTCCTAAAAACAATACTTTGTCAGCGAGGTCAGTGTTTTCAGAACGGGTAAGATTTTAACTTTTGTCCTTGATCGCTTTACATTTCCTGGCCATGTGAGTAGATTTTGCTCTTGCATTCTGGGTAATGTAGAACAAATGAGCCGATTTATCTCAAGTGTATGTTTGTGTGTGTGTGAGAGAGAGAGAGAGAGAGAGAGAGAGATTTGGCCTGGGCAGTGTGTTGTGTTGCGGTGGTCAGTTGGTCAGTCAGCAGGTTCTGAGGATCTGTGTGCTGTGTGTGTATCAGAGCGCACACTCCTGATCCAGCATGCTGAGAACACACAGAGAGAAAGTTACTCGCTCTCCAGCGTATGAGGTCAGAACACTTTTTCCCTCTCACAATGATCACATCACTGCTTGTGTTGATTTGCAAACCTGCACTTAAATGTGTGTTCGGGAGTCGCAGGTCATCTTTTATATGTTCTGTTTCATGTTGTTGTCTGAATGTGTCATCGGCTTCATTTTAGAAAACCTGTTATCTTTACACTCTTGCTGAATACCATTCTTGCATCTGATCATTATGGGTCTGATCGTTGTGCGATAATAAGTCAAAAGGCCAATAAAGTACAGGAGGTATACAGGGTGTTTAAAAAAATTTGATATTATTTGAGATGTAAATATCCCAGAAACTACGGTACATAGTCGAGGCAAATGAAACTGAACAGGCTTAATGGTGAGCAATATAAGATTTATTCCTCAAAATTTGAATGAGAAATTCAAAGGTATGCGGATTCCATGAACGATTTCACAAATTTTCAATACGCTTGCCGCCTGAGACACGGCACTGAACAGGGTGTAACTTGTAGGGTTTCATTCGCAAACATTTCCTCAGGACACGCCGAACTGTCATTGGAGGAATCTAGGTCTTCAGGCTTGCTCTTCTTATAGACTTCTTGAGGCTTCGCAAGAGTTTTTCGCGAACCTGCTCGACTGTCTCTTCCGATGCTGGTGGTCGTCCAGATCCTTTTGTCCTGCACAGACAGCCGTCCTCTTTGAACTTTTTGTGCCGTGTCCAAATCTGCATTGCAGTTGGTGCATTTTGAGAGAATTATCTCATAAATGCACCCTGCACAGTCTTGTTCGACTGTGTTCGAGCGTACTCTAACACACACAACGCCTTTTCTTTTCCAGTCAATGGCATTTCTCTACCTAAAAAGATTTAAAAAAAAATTAAACATAAAAATTTGACCTGTTTCCACACATGCTGTTAAAATTTAGATTGTGAAATGACATCAGATTTTTTTGAAACACCCTGTATTTTGTTTGGTTGATGTGTGACATAGTTCTGAATCAGCAGTGCTGCGTCCGAAGGTTTTTTTTTTTTTCCCCAGGAGCATAGGCAAAATACATTTCTGCTTTGTTTTATTGAAACAACTGAGATTTATAATAGCTGTTTATTATGTCGGTAATATATAGCCATTGTCTGTAAGTGTGTTTGTTTTGAGAAGCACCGTGTCAGAATTCCTGGATGTCAGCACGTTGCAGGACCTGGGATGATGTATCACATGACATAAAGAGAACAACAGTGGGAGTCCAGCAAACAACAAGAGCAGCAGTAATCCTGAAGTAGTCATCAAAGTGCAGTGATAATCAGGTTTATTCATTTTGAATGTAAGTGGCGTTATTGTGTTTCAGTAAATTTCACAAGGTAATGAAAATAATCAGGAACAACATCAACAGCAAATGTGCGACTGAAAAGTGTTTCCCTTATCATTGGGAGATTACAGGTTTGAATTCTGATGATGCCAAGGTCAAAGGAGCAGTAGCGACTGTGCTTTCTGTGTGGGTGGGATGGCATTACTGTCTCTCCCCTGTCAATCACATCAACACTAGCCAATCATAAGCATCCGTGAGCTCATGTATGTGGAAGATGGTAATAGTGCTCTCCTCTGACGGTGTTACACTGTCCTGTCATGCAACATGACCAGCAGTTCAAAAAGATGCTGTTGGCTAGCTTCACATCTCTGGTATTTTCAGTCTTTTTTTCAACATTCAACATGTGCCTGTAGCAAAGCAAGAGACCAGTCACCTTATCCTGCCTCAAGCCCAGGCCTACAAGGTGCCAAACCTGCACCCTGACCACAACACCAAAGGCTTGTTGGTAAGGTAGTCAACCATAGTGACGGGCACTCTGTCACACTGCCCTCCCCTTCAGGAGGCACACCCATGCACTTCAAACACACAGGCATCCCTCAGCTGTACTTCTCTCATGCCAGGGAACCCTACACACTCATGCTTTACCCATCTCTGGGGTCACCTATCCTGGGGGTCCCTTGTACAGCTCCGATGGCCTCACAGCAAGCTGTTCCACTTCTGACACCATCTGTAGCGAAGCAAGAGAACGGTCACCTTATCCTGCCTTGAACCCAGGTCTACAGGGTGCCAAACCTGCACCCTGACCACAACACCAAAGAGCCAGGCTCATTAGTATGGTAGTCAGAGCGCATACTCAACCGTGGTGATGGGCACTCCGTCACAGTACCCAACATTAAGTATTCTGATCTCACTGATGTTTTTGTTCTTCACTTAAAGGAGAACTGAAGTCGTTTTTAAACTTGCTTTATTTCTTAATTAATGTGTTATTCAATTACGTTTTTGGTGTTAGTAACCTTATATCGTGACTTGTATTGGCAACTAATTGCAATTAAATATGATACTTATCGGCCTATTCGGTTTTTAGCCGTGTTGAATTTAGTTCGTTTGGTCCACGGCAGGCGTCGCTTATTCGCGCGATCTTTACGAGACTTGTGCGAGACTTCGAAACGTGAAGTGTCAGCCAGGTGTCAGTGCTGCCATTTTGAAAACTGTTTTCCAAATGAAATATTGCACAAAAACAAGTTTAAATGACGATTAGATTACTGCCTACTTTTTTCAAACTTTTCTGATTGCTATCAAAACGAACAAAACTTCCGGCTTGATTATGTCAGCATTCAAAAGAGGGCGCGCGCGTCTTTTGACAACGTTGGCAGATGTTGGCCACTTTGATTTCTGCTGTACGTTTTACTTCCATCCTACAATGTCTTACACAGGTCGCAACAAATCTCATTTACAGTCATTGCTTTGACATATGGACTGATATATTACAGAGTATATTTCAAACAGTCATAACTTGCTCTAGCAGCGACAAAATAGCGATCAAAAATGCACTCATATATTTAATAAAATGAGATAAATAGAACTTTGATAATAAAATATTTGCCTTCAGTTCTCCTTTAACATGCTCTCTTACAACACTATATATAGAAACCCACTGAGCAGCGACCCGGGTCAGCATGTATGTAAATATAAACAGCTTGTTTCATGCTTGAGTGATCTGTCCATTCATGAAAATGTAAAAAAATAATGGCAATACAGTAAAACTGAATTGCTGGGATTGGCCCATGGAGATGGGGTTGGAGGAGTTCTCTATAGCCTGAGCTGCACTCATGGCCAGGTAAGTGATGGCCAAATATCTGTGTTCCCATTTGCCATCTGCTGTTGGAAGATATACCTATTTCATTCCATTATAATTACGACTTGTTTAAAGTGTCAGTGGAGATAAAAGTAATAAAATTGTGTCTGGATGTCATTCTAGCATCATTTTGTGTTGGTGAAATAGTTACGTGTTTAGGAAGGGGCATGCTGTGCAAAGTGAAAAGGCCTGGATTTATGGCAAGTATGGTAAACATTAGATGGCCTCAACACCAAGTTTGGCGTACAATGAAATTTTGAGATTTTACAGTACAGAAAGCATCCAAATCTGTAGTTTCTGTGTGCTTCAGGGAACTTTTACAATTAATTAATTGTAATCGATTATTATTAATGAATTGTTGTCTTGCTCAGCAACTAGAACAGGAACAAAAAGCCTCATCGATGTCAATGCCAGAAATATTGTGATTCATTTAATGGTGTTGAGGGTAGAGTTGCTGCCTCACAGCTCCAGACTCAAAGGTTTGATCCTTAGCTCAGGTTCCTGTAGAGTTTCACATGTTCTCCCAGTGTTCAAGTGTGTCTTCTCTGGGTTCTCTGGTTTCCTTCCAACAGCCAAAAAACATGCTGTGATTGGTATGACTGTCATCTCATTCAGGATGTGTTCCTGCTTCATACCTAGTGTTCCCAGGATAGGTTCTGGATCCACTATGACCCTGACCAGGATAAAGCACTTAGAATCCAGGAAATAGCACTGTGTAGTTCAGCATGGATACTGGGTCAAGTGAAGGTTAAGCATAATACACTGTTTCCAGAGAAACATCCACTGGTTTTACCTCCTGCATCCTCAGAAGTACATTGTTGGCCCAGTTGATGGACAAAGATGTTATATACTGACATAGACATGAGTGTTTTACTGGGAAAAATGCCATTCATATTTTTCATATGAACTACATCCAGGACATCGAGAACCACAACCATGACACGTTTTTCATTTTCCTCACACGTCAGGAAATCAATGAACTGTTTTGATAAATCTGGGTACTTTTTGTTTGTGACTGTGTCTATATAATAAAACGAAAATCGCATGTTGGCTTGAAGATATGAATTTTATCTTCTCATCTCATCTCATTATCTCTAGCCACTTTATCCTGTTCTACAGGGTCGCAGGCAAGCTGGAGCCTATCCCAGCTGACTACGGGCGAAAGGTGGGGTACACCCTGGACAAGTCGCCAGGTCATCACAGGGCTGACAGACACAGATTTCAATTTAGAGTCACCAGTTAACCTAACCTGCATGTCTTTGGACTGTGGGGGAAACCGGAGCACCCAGAGGAAACCCACGCGGACACGGGGAGAACATGCAAACTCCGCACTGAAAGGCCCTCGCCAGCCACGGGGCTCGAACTCGGACCTTCTTGCTGTGAGGTGACAGCACTAACCACTACACCACCGTGTCGCCCGAAGTTTATCTTCTCATGTTGAAAAACTCGCATTTTGCATATGAAACACATCACAGACCTGAGTGACATATTTAAATAATATCGGCTGGCGTTGAGTGGTATATCAGATATATTCCATTCAGCTAGAATGATATTGAATGATTCGAGGATGAGTAGCTGAATGGAATATACCTGATACACCATGAAAAAAAACAGCCAATATTATTGTTATTATACATACACACACACTTCATATCAGCATTCTGCCAACGCGAGCTTACCTGTGACATGGTGCTGTTAATGTGGAAGTCCAGTTACCTTCTAGCTGGTGTGTTAGCGAAGGCCAATGCTAGCACAGGCCAATGCTAGCACAGTCAAGCCAAAGATGATGATGATGATTATTATTATTATTTTCCCTGTGTAATTTACTTAGTTACTTATAAAATCAACATCGACAGCTACACACAACGGAGCAACCTGGCAGCCAAAATTCTCTCAAAATCTTCCGCTTTTAACGAAGCAAACCTGGTGGCCATGTTTGTTTACAGTCAATCAATAGCATGGAAGTTTTACATCTCTGATGTGTCTCTTTTCCAGCTTTTCTGATGTCCTTTGGTATGTTTTTCTCCTGTAAATATGTGTGAAGAATATATCATGAATTTTGGTGGCCTTTCAGGTATTCAGTAAGTCTTCGGTTGCAGTTAGTTTATTTATTTAGTGCTTAATTATAGCATAGCTAATCCTAGCAGGAGCACTGGATTTGCCTCGTCTTCTCTCTTTCCCAGCTGACAAAGAAATGATTGTGCACATGCGTGATGGAAAAGTTTTTTGCCATTGGATCTTCACCTCAGCTCCGATGTGTGACGTCGTGTTGTCTTGACAATGTGCAATATTATAACAATATTGCACGCTCATTCCCCATTGGGGAGAGTGACATAATGCACAGAAGATAAGTGATATGATAACCATATTGCATGCCATCAATAAACCCACTAGAAGGGAATAGAATACATATTTTTATTCCATGGAAAAAATGTCCTGTATGTATAATTGTAGCAGTTCATAAGAGGGGGTGGAGCGCAGAAAGATGGCAGGCCAGAATAAAGTTTCAAACTTGTTTTATTTTGCTCTTTTCAGATGCAACAGCACACTCTCCCAGCCATGCACACACACAAGTCATCTGGTTGGAGAGAGAGCTCACTTCCTCTGCTCTCTCTCTCCTTATATGGGGCGTGGCCGCTGGGAAGACACACAAACACAGGTTAATTGACATCAGGTGTAGTGATTCTGCCACTTATCGTCCCTGACTCTGCCCTCCAGTCACAGACCGACACTTGACCACGCCCCCGCTGCCACATACCCCCACCGCCCGACTCAGGCCGGGCAGCCGTCCGGCCTGCAGCCGACTCCCCCCCCTTGACGGGAGAGGAAGTCCGCCACGACCATCTGCGCCCCTGGGCTGTGGACCACCTTGAAATTAAAGGGCTGGAGTGCCAGATACCAACGGGTGATCCACGTGTTGGCATCCTTCATGCGGTGGAGCCACTGGAGGGGCGCATGGTCCGAACAGAGGGTGAACGAGCACCCCAGGAGGTAGTAGCGGAGGGTGAGGACCACCCACTTGATCGCCAGGCACTCCTTTTCAATGGTGCTGTAGCGCCCCTCATGCACCTACAGCTTCCTACTTATGTACAGCACAGGGCGGTCCTCCCCCTCCACCTCCTGGGACAGAACGGCCCCCAGCCCTCTGTCCGATGCATCTGTCTGCAACATAAAGGGGAGAGAAAAGTCAGGGGAGTGTAACAGTGGCCCCCTGCACAGTGCAGCCTTCACCTCAGAGAAAGCCCGCTGGCATTGCTCCGTCCACTGGACCGGATCTGGTGCTCCCTTTATAGTGAGATCAGTCAGCGGGCTGGTGACATCCGAATAATTAGGTATAAACCTACGATAGTAGCCAGCCAGCCCCAGGAACTGTCTCACCCCCTTTTTGGTCTTGGGCCTCAGGCAGGCCGCAATCGCTGCTGTCTTGTTAATTTGGGGACGCACCTGCCCATTGCCCAAGTGGAAGCCCAGATACCGTACTTCCACCTGCCCAATTGCACACTTCTTCGGGTTGGCTGTGAGACCCGCCCACCTCAGCGACCTAAGGACGGCTCTCAGGTGTTGTAGGTGCCGCGGCCAGTCATTACTATAAATAATGATGTCGTCGAGGTACGCGGCCGCATAGGTGGCGTGGGGGCGGAGGACCCTATCCATCAGCCACTGAAACGTAGCGGGCGCCCCAAACAGCCCAAAAGGAAGTGTGACAAACTGGTGTAAGCCGAACGGTGTGGAAAAGGCCATTTTTTCTCGGGATAATGGAGTCAAGGGGATCTGCCAATAACCCTTTGTCAAATCCAGTGTCGAGTAAAAGCGAGCCGTGCCTAGTCGATCGAGCAACTCATCAATACGAGGCATTGGGTACGCGTCGAATTTAGACACCGCGTTGACTTTTCTATAGTCTACACAGAAACGGACCGACCCGTCGGCCTTGGGTACCAAGACCACCAGGCTGCTCCAGTTACTGTGGGACTCCTCGACAATGCCCATTTCGAGCATGGCCTCGAGTTCTTCCCGAACCACTTTTTTCTTGTGTTCGGGTAGCCTGTAAGGGCGACTATGCACTACCACCCCTGGGGGCGTCTCAATGTGGTGCTCTATGAGGTCGGTGCGGCCGGGCAGGGGCGAGAACACGTCCAAAAACTCAGTCTGCAACTGGGCAACCTCCGCGAGTTGGGTTGGGGAGAGGTGGTCTCCACAGGGGACCGGAGAGATATGCGATGCCAATGCTCCCTTTTGAACCTCTGGCCCCAGCTCCGCCTTCTCCAGAACCACCGACACCAACACCACGGGGACCTCCTCATTCCAGAGTTTGAGCAGATTGAGGTGGTAAATCTGTAGCACCCCACCCCTGTCCGTTCGCCTCACCTCGTAGTCGACGTCCCCGACTCGCCGTGTGACCTCAAAGGGTCCTTGCCACTTGGCGATCAATTTGGAGTTCGATGTGGGCGACAGTATGAGTACTTTATCTCCCGGTGTGAACTCCCTAAGGCGCGTACCCCTGTCGTACAGGCGGGTTTGCCGTTCTTGGGCCTGCCGCAAATTCTCCTGGGTTAGGTGTGTGAGTGTGTGGAGTTTTGCGTGCAGGTCAATAATGTATTGAATTTCATTTTTACTTGGTGAAGGTCCCTCCTCCCAATTTTCTCGCAGCACATCTAGAATGCTGCGTGGCTTACACCCATATAACATTTCAAATGGGGAGAACCCCGTGGAGGCTTTGGGGACCTCTCGCACTGCAAACAACAAGGGTTCAAGCCATTTATCCCAATTACGTGCGTCCTCACTTACAAATTTTTTAATTATATTTTTGAGGGTGCGATTGAACCGTTCAAATAAACCATCCGTTTGTGGGTGATAAATGCTGGTGCGGATCGGCTTAATTCCTAATAACCCATACAGTTCGTTCAGTGTACGTGACATAAATGAGGTGCCTTGGTCAGTCAGAATCTCTTTCGGGATTCCAACTCAGGAGATGACGCAGAAGAGCGCTTCCGCAATACTGTGTGCGGAGATATTGCAAAGAGGCACTGCTTCCAGGTATCACGTTGCATAGTCCACCAGAACTAAAATAAAGCGGTACCCTCGTGTTGACTGATCTAATGGCCCAACGAGATCCATCCCAATTCTTTTGAACGGGGTCTCGATTAATGGGAGAGGGCGCAAAGGCGCTTTTGGAATGGCTGCTGGATTTACTAACTGGCATTCGCAGCATGCCGTACACCACCTATGGACATCGCCGCGAATCCCTGGCCAATAGAACCGGGCCATTAGTCGGGCTAGTGTCTTATCCTGCCCTAAGTGTCCAGCCATGGGATTAAAGTGAGCTGCCTGGAATAACAATTCCCGGCGGCTCTTTGGAATCAAAAGCTGTGTGACTTGCTCTTTAGTCTGAGTGTCCTGCATCACTCGGTATAATCTATCCTTCATAATAGAAAAATAGGGGAAGGACGGGGTGGCGTTTGGCTGGAGCGTTTGACCATCGATTACTCTCACTTGGTCAAACGCATGCCGCAGAATCTCGTCTCGCGATTGCTCTAACAGAAAATCTGCAAGGGATTCCCCGAGAGAGGGAGGTGGAGCCGGCGGCTCCTCACTCTGACGCAGAGATGACGTAGATGACTCTGTGACAGCTGCTCCTGCCAATGTGACACTGGGACCTCCCCCTGCTGAACTATGGCAGGACCCACTCTTCACTAAATGGCTCATTAACTCCCCGAATCCCGGCCAATCAGTCCCCAAAATTATCGAGTGGGTGAGGCGAGGATTAACTGCCGCCTTTACTCTAAATTTTTCTCCTCTGAAAAAAATGTGGACTGACACTAAAGGGTAGCTGTGAACATCCCTGTGCACACACAACACCTTCACCCCCTGTGCTCCCCCCAATGCCTCGTCTTGCACCAGGCTTTGGTGAATTGAGGTCTGATTACAGCCAGAGTCCACCAGCGCCTGATATGTATCCCCTTGGATACTCACCGGTATGCGATACGCTCTGGCCCAATCTCCTGGCGCATCAGGGATCCGAACCACCGCACCCACTTCCATTGTTAAGCACTGCTGTTGGAGGTGGTCCAGCTCCCCGCAGCGCCAGCAAACCGGCCCAGGCTTCCTCTCTGCACTGGCGCTCTGGGGCTCACTCACCTGGGAGGAGGAAGAGACAGACACAGAAGGGAGAAACGGGAGGGCACCGCAGGTGCGACGGGCCGGCTGGGGTGGGGCCAGCCCCCGCCTCCGCGGTGGGGGAACGGGGCGAGGACGAGGCACAGGAGGGGAGAGAGAGAGGAGGGGGAAGAAGAGGATGTCCACTGTCCTGCCGTCGGAACAGCTGCCGAATGGTCCTCCGCCAACTTGATGGCCTGATCCAGCGATGCCGGGCAGTGGCACTGGACCAACTCCGCAGTTCCCTCTGGTAGGCGGGCAATGAACTGCTCCAGTACCACCTGATCGATGATCCCCTCGGCGTTGTGGTTGTCGGCCCTCAACCACTGTCAGCAGGCATCCCAGAGCTGCTGGCCAAACGCGAACGGCCAGCCGACTTCCTCCAGATGCAGAGCGCAGAAGCGCTGTCGCTGTTGTTCAGGGGTGCACCCCACCCGCTGGAGGATGGTCCTGCGAAGGTCTGCGTAGACCAGCCGGCGATCGTCGGGGAGCTGTAGCGTGGCCAGCTGCGCCTCGCCTGTTAGCAGGGGGAGGAGGCGCGCCGCGCGCTGTTCCACCAGCCAGCCTGAGGCCTCTGCTGCCTGCTCGAAGAGCATGAGGAAGGCCTCGGGGTCATCATGCAGGCCCATCTTAGTGAGGGTGAGGGGAGAAGGGCCCGCAGCGGTGGAGGTGGTGGACCCCGCCGACGCGAGGAGGTGCCGGAACGCCTGTCGGTCTTTCTGCTGCGCCAGAACCAGGGCCTCAAACCGGTGCTCCTGCTCCTTTCGGAGGGTGACTAGTGCCTTGTGCTGGCTCTGCTGGGTCGTGGTGAGGGCGTGGACCAGGTCTGCAAAGGGGGAGGACTCCATGGGGCTGTTCTTTTCCTGCGCTCGATCCTGGGTTTCACCACCACTGTAGCAGTTCGTAAGAGGGGGTGGAGCACGGAAAGACAGCAGACCAGAATAAAGTTCCAAACTTGTTTTATTTTGCTCTTTTCAGATGCAACAACACACTCTCCCAGCCATGCACACACACAAGTCATCTGGTTGGGGAGAGAGCTCACTTCCTCTGCTCTCTCTCTCTCCTTATATAGGGCGTGGTCGCTGGGAAGACACACAAACACAGGTTAATTGACATCAGGTGTAGTGATTCTGCCACTTACCTTCCCTGACTCTGCCCTCCAGTCACAGACCGACGCTTGACCATGCCCCCGCTGCCACAATAATCTCATCTCATCTCATTATCTCTAGCCGCTTTATCCTTCTACAGGGTCGCAGGCAAGCTGGAGCCTATCCCAGCTGACTACGGGCGAAAGGCAGGGTACACCCTGGACAAGTCGCCAGGTCGTGTCAGCCCTGTGATGACAGGGCTGACACATAGACACAGACAACCATTCACACTCACATTCACACCTACGGTCAATTTAGAGTCACCAGTTAACCTAACCTGCATGTCTTTGGACTGTGGGGAAAACCGGAGCACCCGGAGGAAACCCACGTGGACACGGGGAGAACATGCAAACTCCGCACAGAAAGGCCCTCGCCGGCCACGGGGCTCGAACCCGGACCTTCTTGCTGTGAGGCAACAGCGTTAACCACTACACCACCGTGCCGCCCTGCCACAATAATAATTCCTGATATTTCACTCTGATGATGTCACTCCCAGTGTTTTCCCGCTGACTACATGCACGTTGTCAAAATGGTGAACTGGTTCAAAATTAAAATTATTTTGATTACCTTGCATATTTCTTTTGTGGATGTGTCCATATTGCTGGGTTTCACGTGACGTCACATCTGCCTCATTAGTTATTCAAAACTTTAGCTGGTGGTCTACCAAAGCTCAGTTGACAGAGTGTTTGTATGGAGAAGGTGCATTGCTCGCATGAAAAATGCCTTACGCTTGTGTTGCTTTAGGTTGTTCGAATCGATCAAACCATGAAATGGATAAAAGTTTCTTCAGGGTTCCCCGTGAACTAATAAAAAAGGGTGAACAAACACAGGATTTCACAAAAAGATATCAAGAAAGGTGGCTTTTGAACCTCCCACTGAAATCAAAGGGAGCCGAGTCGAAGCATGCTCGAGTTTGCAGTGATCACTTGGTGAAAGATTTGTATCTCCCTCTCAGCTACGTCCTTAGTGTTTTCCAAGTACTTTTCTTGCCATGTGTCGTTATTTCACTGTACTTTTTTTTAGTCACGAAGTGCTATAGTCCCCAGCTCTTCTCTGTTCACTCCTCACAAAGTCCATATGCATGAAGGTCATGACAAAATTCTTACTCAGCCATACAGTTACAATGCGCCGTGATCACTTCTCCGTCTTGTTTAACTAAGATCCAGGTCTTTAAAGGGGTTTCTGATGATCTTTGTGAATGATTTACCTGAGAGATAAGAGCCAACACAAGTGAGAATCAAGCCAACTGTTGTTTGTTTACACTTCAACTTGCAGTGCTTTGTTGTAAAGACGCAAACGAAAAGCTTAAAAAAAATAACACTTACACAGGCAAAAACAATACAGGATTCATTCAGCAGTGACTCGATACCGACGTCCTTTACCCAGACACGTATAAAAAAGTTGTAAGCCTCCATACTCTTCCACGCTTTCATCTGTTTTGCGGTGTAGAAGGACGTCTGCAACACCAGATAGTTCGAGATGTTGGGGAACTCGACTGAAGGGTAGTTTTCAAGATCATATGACAAATCCTTCTTTCCCAGACTGTAGGGGTCGATTCCATTGCACATAGCAATCTTCTGAATATATCTAAAGCGAGCAGTGGCTTTTAGATTACGAGCATACTCTGATAAGTTATCGCTAGTTGTTTGCACTACGGCAGCCGCTTTGGTTTGCTAGACCACCAGCTATTTCACTTCCCATAAAACCGCTCAAAAAAGTCATGTGACTGAAACCCAGCTATAATATAAAAAACAGTGCACAGTGGCACAAAGATATGAAGTTTATCTTCTCACGTTGGAAAATGTTTCATATGTTCTCCACTCGAAGATAAACTTCATATCGTGTAATATCCTATATATCTCTGTTGATTACTAAAAGGTTGGTGTGTTTGGTGTCAGGCACTGCTATTATTTGTGTGTAAAGCATTTGCGTATCAAAATAAAGGGAGTAAATACTACTAAAACAGTTGTGTATGAGCCACCAAGGTGAATGATCTGTTGCGAGCAGGTAACCATGGCAACTCATCTGCTGAACAATGAAAGAGGATAAAATGTAGTCATTAATCAGAATCTTGTGCGTACACACATGCTCACACACATAAACAAACGCGTGCAAAGAGAACGCAAGACCAACAGGAGCATTATGATTAATCTGCCTGGTAATAAAATCTCCTTTGTACTGAGACCATCTTCAAAGCCCAAATATAAAACATTAAATCATTAAGGACAAGGATACAAGCCCCCCTCCCCAACCATCCCTTAGACATGTATCTCCCAGTGGTATTTTGTGCAGCAGAAAGCATTAGCCTAATGGAAATAGATGGTTGCACGTTCTTGATATATTGCTGCTATAATTATTAAATAAACAAGATATAGATTAGACACAATATCCTCACCCTCATCCAACTCGGTGCATAAGCATTAGCATTTAGTAGACTAATAGGTCAATGCATGCTTCATCATAGTGGTCAACCTTAATATAACTAATAGCTATTCAGCATGCTACAGCATTGCTAAGCAGCATTTCTTTTTCTTGAGTGAATCCTCAGAGAAATCACACACAGCTAAATTAAGATCACATTTTTACCTTACACAAGATGTTTTGACATTAACATTTGTTATGTTACAGAGCGGGCGGCACGGTGGTGTAGTGGTTAGCGCTGTCGCCTCACAGCAAGAAGGTCCGGGTTCGAGCCCCGTGGCCGGCGAGGGCCTTTCTGTGTGGAGTTTGCATGTTCTCCCCGTGTCCGCGTGGGTTTCCTCCGGGTGCTCCGGTTTCCCCCACAGTCCAAAGACATGCAGGTTAGGTTAACTGGTGACTCTAAATTGACCGTAGGTGTGAATGTGAGTGTGAATGGTTGTCTGTGTCTATGTGTCAGCCCTGTGATGACCTGCCGACTTGTCCAAGGTGTACCCCGCCTTTCGCCCGTAGTCAGCTGGGATAGGCTCCAGCTTGCCTGCGACCCTGTAGAAGGATAAAGCGGCTAGAGATAATGAGATGAGATGTTACAGAGCATTAAAACAGAACTTCAAACCTAGTAGTGGTGTGTCGTTTGTGAAAGAATCAACCCATTGACATGAACATAACAGTGGTTCTTCTGCTAAACATTCATCAATATCATGTATTAATAATTCTCAAATATTATTTAATAACAAGCAGTGCAACTGTGACTGGAAATCATTTAGTCAGTCTGATCACCAACATCTGAGCTGTTTGGCATGGGTAGAGTATTTAACAGTTATTCCACGAAATCGAGTCGTACATGAGCTGATAGCTGACGAGGCGCGTAGCACTGAGTTGTCTATAAGCCATGCATGACTAGATTGAGTGGAATAACTGTTTTATTATCTCCACATTCACTGGATTTTGAGAAACAGAGCATTTTTATTTTCATTTTTTGCAAATTCAACAAATAAAAACTTTATACAGAACGTCAGACAAAATCATTTTCGCTTAGAATGTAAACAAACCGGAGAAATGACAGGAGCAATTTGTGGAAAATGCAATAATAATAATTCTTGAAAAATAAAATCTAAAAATATGCATTCTTACCATCAAATACAACCCCGATTCCAAAAAAGTTGGGACAAAGTACAAATTGTAAATAAAAACGGAATGCAATGATGTGGAAGTTTCAAAATTCCATATTTTATTCAGAATAGAACATAGATGACATATTTTAAACTGAGAAAATGTATCATTTAAAGAGAACAATTAGGTGATTTTAAATTTCATGACAACAACACATCTCAAAAAAGTTGGGACAAGGCCATGTTCACCACTGTGAGACATCCCCTTTTCTCTTTACAACAGTCTGTAAATGTCTGGGGACTGAGGAGACAAGTTGCTCAAGTTAAGGGATAGGAATGTTAACCCATTCTTGTCTAATGTAGGATTCTAGTTGCTCAACCGTCTTAGGTCTTTTTTGTCATATCTTCCATTTTATGATGCGCCAAATGTTTTCTATGGGTGAAAGATCTGGACTGCAGGCTGGCCAGTTCAGTACCCGGACCCTTCTTCTACGCAGCCATGATGCTGTAATTTATGCAGTATGTGGTTTGGCATTGTCATGTTGGAAAATGCAAGGTCTTCCCTGAAAGAGATGTCGTCTGGATGGGAGCGTATGTTGCTCTAGAACCTGGATATACCTTTCAGCATTGATGGGGTCTTTCCAGATGTGTAAGCTGCCCATGCCACACGCACTAATGCAACCCCATACCATCAGAGATGCAGGCTTCTGAACTGAGCGCTGATAACAACTTGGGTCGTCCTTCTCCTCTTTAGTCTGAATGACACGGCGTCCCTGATTTTCATAAAGAACTTCAAATTTTGATTTGTCTGACCACAGAACAGTTTTCCACTTTGCCACAGTCCATTTTAAATGAGCCTTGGCCCAGAGAAGACGTCTGCGCTTCTGGATAATGTTTAGATACAGCTTCTTCTTTGAACTATAGAGTTTTAGCTGGTAACGGCGGATGGCACGGTGAATTGTGTTCACAGATAATGTTCTCTGGAAATATTCCTGAGCCCATTTTGTGATTTCCAATACAGAAGCATGCCTGTATGTGATGCAGTGCCATCTAAGGGCCCGAAGATCACGGGCACCCAGTATGGTTTTCCGGCCTTGACCCTTACGCACAGAGATTCTTCCAGATTCTCTGAATCTTTTGATGATATTATGCACTGTAGATGATGATGATATTGTGGCAGCGGGGGCGTGGTCAAGCGCCGGTCTGTGACAGGAGGGCGGAGCCAGGGAAGGTGAGTGGCAGAATCACTACACCTGACGGTAATTAACCGTGTTTGTGTGTCTTCCCAGTACCGCGCCCTATTTAAGGAGGCAGAGGGAGAGCAGAGGAGAGAGCTCATCCCGGGACTAGAACACAGCGTGTGTGTGTGTGTTTTTCCTCTAAAGCATAAAAGTAGGCTGTGACACTGAAAAGTCTAACAATAAAAAGCCTATTAGTACCAGAAGCTTTGTCCTGCCGTCCTCTGTGCTCCACCCACACTTCAGAGAGCTCTACAGATATGTTCAAACTCTTTGCAATTTTACACTGTCGAACTCCTTTCTGATATTGCTCCACTATTTGTCGGTGCAGAATTAGGGGGATTGGTGATCCTCTTCCCATCTTTACTTCTGAGAGCCGCTGCCACTCCAAGATGCTCTTTTCATACCCAGTCATGTTAATGACCTATTGCCAATTGACCTAATGAGTTGCAATTTGGTCCTCCAGCTGTTCCTTTTTTGTACCTTTAACTTTTCCAGCCTCTTATTGCCCCTGTCCCAACTTTTTTGAGATGTGTTGCTATCATGAAATTTCAAATGAGCCAATATGTGGCATGAAATTTCAAAATGTCTCACTTTTGACATTTGATATGTTGTCTATGTTCTATTGTGAATACAATATCAATTTTTGAGATTTGTAAATTATTGCATTCTGTTTTTATTTATAATCTGTACTTTGTCCCAACTTTTTTGGAATTGGGGTTGTACTTTCATTCCATATTTCGTTGCTTTTTAATTTGGGGGGGTTCTTCTTCTTTAGGGTTTTTTGGTGATTGGCAAACCAACTTAAAGGTGCTTTACCGCCACTGACTGAAACAGGAGATTTGGGGGGGACTATGTTCTTTTTGCTATTTATTTATTTTGTCCGTCATATGGTTCCTCTAGTAATCGATTGTCCTGCAGCATGGAGATTTTGTTGTTGTTTATAGCATGTGGATAATGACATTATTGATTTGGAAAATATGAACACATGGGTTCTTTCACACCAAGAACATGCAGTGATCATTTACTGATGTGAATGTGGACTATGAGGGCAGAAAATCTGTGACGAAAGGCCTGTGTAGATGGAGCAAAAGATGTGATGGTTGCTGTCATTCAGTTAACTGCTGATCTACTTTAGAGGATGAGGGATTGTATGAGGTTCCACAAAAAGGCCAGAAATGTAGAACAAATTAGTAAAACAAACCAGTCCCATTAAGTTACACTGTATGACCAAAATTATGTCAAAACTTGACCATCATACACATGTTCTTTTTGGGCATCCCATTCCAACGTTAGTCCCCACTTCACTACTGTTTCAATCTCCACTCTTCTGGGAAGGCTTTCACAAAATTTTGGAGTGCAGCTGTGGGGATTTGTGTTCATTCATCCACAAGAGCATTCGTGAGGTCTGGGACTGATGTTGGATAAGCGAGGAGGTCTGTGGCACAGATGGTGTTCCATTTCGTCTCAAAGGTGTTCAGTGGGGTTGAGGTCAGGGCTCTGTGCAGTACACTCAAATTCTTCCACTCCAACCTTGGAAAACCATGTCTTCATTGAGCTCACTTTGTGCGTAACAGCATTGTCATGCTGGAACAGGATTGGACCACTTAGTTCCAGTGAAGGGAAATCTTAAATCTTAAAGCATATACGCAGAACCATGGCCTCACTTTCGTTTATAAATGCCTTGAGACCTCAAGAATGGCACAGGAATAGTTTTAAGCGTTAACAATAAATCTAATATAGTAGTTTTTACAATTAAAGTGATTTATATAGGTAGCGATCTGAGTGAATGACCTTGACGTTCGTAACATCACAGCAAGAAGTCTATCGGTCTCATCACCATTTCCGCTATACTAAAACACAGAGCTGACTGCAACTCCGATCCTCCATTTTGAGCTAATTTATCACCATACCACATAGATGCGTTGCTGGCCAGTGCAGCAACACGACAGAAGGTCGATTTACATTGCATTCATGGCCCAAGAATGTTCCAACTGCAAAGATTTGGATGCGTTTTGCGAGTTGTTCATGGGCACATTGGGCGGCTACTAAGTGGGGTCTCCTCTGCTCTGCACATTTTACTGAAGACTCGTATGAAACCTCTGATCTGTTGAGGAGCGTTGGCTATAAGCCTGTATTGAAAGAGGGTGCAGTACCAATAATTTAAAGAAAAAGAAAATTACAAGAAAAAGAAAGTATTTCTCATCTCATTATCTCTAGCTGCTTTATCCTGTTCTACAGGGTCGCAGGCAAGCTGGAGCCTATCCCAGCTGACTATGGGCGAAAGGCGGGGTACACCCTGGACAAGTCGCCAGGTCATCACAGGGCTGACACATAGACACAGACAACCATTCACACTCACACCTACGGTCAATTTAGAGTCACCAGTTAACCTAACCTGCATGTCTTTGGACTGTGGGAGAAACCGGAGCACCCGGAGGAAACCCACGTGGACACGGGGAGAACATGCAAACTCCGCACAGAAAGGCCCTCGCTGGCCACGGGGCTCGAACCCGGACCTTCTTGCTGTGAGGCAACAGACTAACCACAACACCATCGTGCCGCACTCAGGAAAGTATTTATTTTATTTATTTATTTATTTTTTATTTTTTTAAAAGGGGCGGCATGGTGGTGTAGTGGTTAGCGCTGTCGCCTCACAGTAAGAAGGTCTGGGTTCGAGCCCAGCGGCCGGCGAGGGCCTTTCTGTGCGGAGTTTGCATGTTCTCCCCATGTCCGCGTGGGTTTCCTCTGGATGCTCTGGTTTCCCCCACAGTCCAAAGACATGCAGTTAACACAACCTGCATGTCTTTGGACTGTGGAGGAAACCAGACCATCCAGAGGAAACCCACGCAGACAACATGCAACCTCCACACAGGAAGGCCCCCGTCAGCCATTGGGCTCGAACCCAGAACCTTCTTGCTGTGAGGTGATGGTGCTAACCACTACACCACCATATAGCGTATTTCAACCAGATGGTTATGTTGCTCTCAGCATGAGTTATCTAACCATGATGGGAACATTCTGTTGGGTTTTGAAAGTGTTTAGCACTGAAATATAGTAATCCCAATATCAAATAGTGATTGACAAAACAATAAATTGCATTTCAGAAGGGGCAGCATGATGGTGTAGTGGTTAGCACGGTCGCCTCACAGCAAGAAGGTTCTGGGTTCGAGCCCAGTGGCCAACAAGGGCCTTTCTGTGTGGAGTTTGCATGTTCTCCCCGTGTCTGTGTGGGTTTCCTCCGGGTGCTCCGGTTTCCCCCACAGTCCAAAGACATGCAGGTTAGGTTAACGTGGGGCAGCCTTGGCCTGAAGTGCCCTTGAGCAAGGCACCTAACCCCTGACTGCTCCCTGGTCGCTGTAGCGAGGTGAGTTCGACAGTGTAAAATTGCAAAGAGTTTGAACATATCATCATCTACAGTGCATAATAACATCAAAAGATTCAGAGAATCTGGAAGAATCTCTGTGCGTAAGGGTCAAGGCCGGAAAACCATACTGGGTGCCCGTGGTCTTCGGGCCCTTAGACGGCACTGCGTCATATACAGGCATGTTTCTGTATTGGAAATCACAAAAGGGGCTCAGGAATATTTCCAGAGAACATTATCTGTGAACACAATTCACCGTGCCATTCGCCGTTGCCAGCTAAAACTCTATAGTTCAAAGAAGAAACCATATCTAAACACGATCCAGAAGTGCAGACGTCTTCTCTGGGCCAAGGCTCATTTAAAATGGACTGTGGCAAAGTGGAGAACTGTTCTGTGGTCAGACGAATCAAAATTTGAAGTTCTTTATCGAAATCAGGGACACCGTGTCATTCAGACTAAAGAGGAGAAGGACGACCCAAGTTGTTATCAGTGCTCAGTTCAGAAGCCTGCATCTCTGATGGTATGGGGTTGCATTAGTGCGTGTGGCATGGGCAGCTTACACATCTGGAAAGACACCATCAATGCTGAAAGGTATATCCAGGTTCTAGAGCAACATATGCTCCCATCCAGACGACGTCTCTTTCAGGGAAGACCTTGCATTTTCCAACATGACAATGCTAAACCACATACTGCATCAATTACAGCATCAGGGCTGCGTAGAAGAAGGGTCCGGGTACTGAACTGGCCAGCCTGCAGTCCAGATCTTTCACCCATAGAAAACATTTGGCGCATCATAAAACGGAAGATATGACAAAAAAGACCTAAGACGGTTGAGCAACTAGAATCCTACATTAGACAAGAATGGGTTAACATTCCTATCCCTAAACTTGAGCAACTTGTCTCCTCAGTCCCCAGACGTTTACAGACTGTTGTAAAGAGAAAAGGGGATGTCTCACAGTGGTAAACATGGCCTTGTCCCAACTTTTTTGAGATGCGTTGTTGTCATGAAATTTAAAATCACCTAATTTTTCTCTTTAAATGATAAATTTTCTCAGTTTAAACATTTGATATGTCATCTATGTTCTATTCTGAATAAAATATTGAATTTTGAAACTTCCACATCATTGCATTCCGTTTTTATTTACAATTTGTACTTTGTCCCAACTTTTTTGGGATCAGGGTTGTATATATATATCTATGAAAATTGCCAGCCTCACAGTTCCATGACACAGAAGTCTCTTGTGTCATGTGATTCATGCCCTCATCAGTGTCTCCATTCAACAGGAAACCAAACATTAAAAGCTGGTACCAATATATCAGTTTGTTAAACATATTATATCGTTGCCAGATGGGCATTTACATGTGCCACAGCTTTATGGAGCCAAGATATTACACAATTTCCACAAAGTGTTCTGTGAGGTGTTGTGGTAATGAGGAGAGTTGTCCAGGAGGGATGTTGTTGAGTAATCATTGCCCCTCAAGCAAGGACAGAACCCCGCTGTTGATTATGCCCCGACATTCTGCACCTTGGCAGCTGAGAAGAGACTAAATGGACCTGCGTTAAAACTAACTTCTGCCAAGGTCTCAGTGAGGTCGCAATTGCAAGGATGATTAAATCACCTTCTCAGAGTTCATTAAACTCTCCATAAGACTGAACAATCTCCATTACCCAAGAGTCCTCCCTCAAAGAACGTTCCCATACTCCTGCCCACAGTCATCGAGTTGTGGCCTGGGGGAGGAACTGAGGAACTGATTGTGGCCTGAGGAGAAACTCTTATACTTCATACAGGATATATTCATGAACATAGATAACTCTGAGCTTGTCTATGTATTTTGATCAATGTGTTGTTTGTTTCAGCACTGACTGAATCTGAAGTTCACCTGGGCCTTCACACAAACATAACTTATCCCCCTTCTCCTTTGCTCACCTCTTCTTTCTTGTAAGACTTCGGGAAAATCTATGCATCATGCTGTTCCACTGTGAAGCTTGGACATTATGTCTAGTCCCATAAGACCAGTTTTACCTTCAATCTCCCTGAACAATCCACTATCGCATAAAGTAATGGGGAATTGGCAGTTTGGAGTCCCTGATCTCTCTCAAAACTTTCATTCTCATCTGCTGTTTTGCTTCACCCAAGCAAAAAAAAAAAAAAAAAAACCTTGATAATGATGAGTTACTCATTCATTCCAAATACCGAAAACATGCTGTAAGCAAACTGGCACAATTATCTTACTGTAGACAAAGGGATAGATACAATGTGCTTCAGGATATGAAACTAAAGCTTCCCTTAGTTCCTGAGTTTGGAAATCATTCAAGCTTGGAAACAATTGACCTACAACTTCGGGAAAATCTATGCATCATGCTGTTCCACTGTGAAGCTTGGACATTATGTCTAGTCCCATAAGACCAGTTTTACCTTCAATCTCCCTGAACAATCCACTATCGCATAATGTGATGGGGAATTGGCAGATTGGAGTCCCTGATCTTTCTCAAAACTTTTATCTTACTGTACACAATTATCTTACTGTAAACAAAGGGATAGATACAATGTGCTTCAGGATATGAAACTAAAGCTTACCTTAGTTCCTGAGTTTGGAAATCGTTCAAGCTTGGAAACAATTGACCTACAACTTCTCTGAAAGCTGACAGCTCTTTCGGGGGAAAAACAAAACAAAACAAAACAAAGACTGCCACCCATGGACTGCAGCAGTTAAAATTCAATCACAGAAAATGTATTGTTATCCTTTTTCTTTGATACTAATTGCTCTAAAACAGTATTTAGAGCTGCGTAATGCTTTGATTGTGATATGTGTTGGCAAATACAGAGTTGTGTTCATCACCACTCTAGGTGCAGAGGTGGGTAGTTATGTGTTATGTTTACATGTACAACCCCGATTCCAAAAAAGTTGGGACAAAGTACAAATTGTAAATAAAAACAGCATGTAATGATGTGGAAGTTTCAAAATTCCATATTTTATTCAGAATAGAACATAGATGACATATCAAATGTTTAAACTGAGAAAATCTGTCATTTAAAGAGAAAAATTAGGTGATTTTAAATTTCATGACAACAACACATCTCAAAAATGTTGGGACAAGGCCATGTTTACCACTGTGAGACATCCCCTTTTCTCTTTACAACAGTCTGTAAACATCTGGGGACTGAGGAGACAAGTTGCTCAAGTTTAGGGATAGGAATGTTAACCCATTCTTGTCTAATGTAGGATTCTAGTTGCTCAACTGTCTTAGGTCTTTTTTGTCATATCTTCCATTTTATGATACGCCAAATGTTTTCTATGGGTGAAAGATCTGGACTGCAGGCTGGCCAGTTCAGTACCCGGACCCTTCTTCTACGCAGCCATGATGCTGTAATTTATGCAGTATGTGGTTTGGCATTGTCATGTTGGAAAATGCAAGGTCTTCCCTGAAAGAGACGTCATCTGGATGGGAGCATATGTTGCTCTAGAACCTGGATATACCGTTCAGCATTGATGGTGTTTTTCCAGATGTGTAAGCTGCCCATGCCACATGCACTAATGCAACCCCATACCATCAGAGATGCAGGCTTCTGAACTGAGCGCCGATAACAACTTGGGTCGTCCTTCTCCTCTTTAGTCCGAATGATACGGCATTCCTGATTTCCATAAAGAAATTCAAATTTTGATTCATCTGACCACAGAACAGTTTTCCACTTTGCCACAGTCCATTTTAAATGAGCCTTGGCCCAATGAAGACGTCTGCGCTTCTGGATCATGTTTAGATACGGCTTCTTCTTTGAGCTATAGAGTTTTAGCTGGCAACGGCGAATGGCACGGTGAATTGTGTTCACAGATAATGTTCTCTGGAAATATTCCTGAGCCCATTTTGTGATTTCCAATACAGAAGCATGCCTGTATGTGATGCAGTGCCGTCTAAGGGCCCGAAGATCATGGGCACCCAGTATGGTTTTCCGGCCTTGACCCTTACGCACAGAGATTCTTCCAGATTCTCTGAATCTTTTGATGATATTATGCACTGTAGATGATGATATGTTCAAACTCTTTGCAATTTTACACTGTCGAACTCCTTTCTGATATTGCTCCACTATTTGTTGGCGCAGAATTAGGGGGATTGGTGATCCTCTTCCCATCTTTACTTCTGAGAGCCGCTGCCACTCCAAGATGCTCTTTTTATACCCAGTCATGTTAATGACCTATTGCCAATTGACCTAATGAGTTGCAATTTGGTCCTCCAGCTGTTCCTTTTTTGTACCTTTAACTTTTCCAGCCTCTTATTGCCCCTGTCCCAACTTTTTTGAGATGTGTTGCTATCATGAAATTTCAAGTGAGCCAATATCTGGCATGAAATTTCAAAATGTCTCACTTTCGACATTTGATATGTTGTCTATGTTCTATTGTGAATACAATATCAGTTTTTGAGATTTGTAAATTATTGCATTTTTTATTTTTAATTTTTATTTAGATTTTTATTGCATTTTATTTACAATTTGTACTTTGTCCCAACTTTTTTGGAATCGGGGTTGTAGTTAAGTAACTTTTTCCGATAAATTGTATTTATAGAAGCAGTTTTAATGCATAATACATTTCATTCTTATATGAATACATTTACAAATTTTTAAATTAACTTATAATTCATTATAGTAGTATACACACTTCACCCTACAGTCCTTTTATTTCATTTATTAAAATTAAATTTGATGACATTGATATCAGCATGGGAGTGTGTGGGATCCAATTCCCGAACCAGTTGAGAAGGGTCTGACTGCAGAGCCACAGAGCTGCAGTTTTACAACAGCAGTTTCAGGCCAGTGGCATTGAACACATGCGCAGTAGGACATCATGTGAACCTGCTAATTTGCACGATTGTGCCATGTAGACAGGGTCCACTTGTCCTGGTTATATGTGTTGCCATGTATATTACCATTCAGGAAGGGATATTTTCACCAGAACCTAAGGTGGGGATCACATTGAAAAAACATAGCGTCAGTGTCAGAACGTCATGCAGTGCTCATAATTCTATGACTCAAAGCTCTATTTCATTCCTAAGTGAACTGAAGAACTAACGTTCCATATAACAATGGAAAAAAAGACTTGGAAAATGGATACCAGTAAGGAGATAGATAGAGAGAGAGAGAGAGAGAGAGAGAGAGTCATTCAGTTTGGGTCCATGAGACTTCATGAAAAAGCTCTTCTTGTCATTTCAGACGTCCCGCCCCGTAAGGAATCAAACCACTTTAATTGGTCAAAACACCTGAAATGTTCCTAGGATACACTAAACTGACAGTGATGAGCATTGTGTTATGCTCAGAAAGTTGAATCAAGTTCAAATTGAACCAGTGCTCTGCTCCTATGTCATGAGCATAAAGTTAGCAGTGTCAACCGTTCTACTGTTAGCAAACAATAGAAAATCTGCCACTTCTGCCACTACTATCACTGGTCAGTATGGTCCCCGCCCAGTGCTGTAGTCAAGTCACTAAACCTTGAGTCCGAGTCCAGTCTCGAGTCCCCAGTGTTCAAGTCTGAGTCAAGTCCAAGTCATTAAAGAATATTTCAAGTCGAATCTGAGAACAAGACTCCAACCACACCATTTGATGATGACTCTTTTAGCACCATTAACATTAGTTTGTTCCTGAACATGACGTATGAACAGGTGAATGTGCTTCTCTTTGTCAGGGAGTGTGAAGTATTCAGTCAGAGATGGTTGGGAGATGGATGTAAGTGCAGAAGGTGTGTTTATTAATACAAGTGAAGACGGGTAAACAATCCAGAACAGCAGGCAAAATCATAAAACGGTGAAACAGGCAACAGGTTGAGCGAGGCACAAACAGGCTATCATAGACTCGGCAGAATCAAAGACGAGAAACAGGAAATTGGGGATCAGGAAACCAAACAAGGAAATAAAGCCCGGTAATGTGTCAGCAACGCAACTCAATACTTCGCAAAGTAAGTGTGTTTTCACAGTTTTTATATAGGCACTCTGATTGCGCCTTAATCTTGTGCAGGTGTGAATCGTTTACAGTGTGCGCACGCTCGAGAGTCTTCTTGGCACATGCGCTGAACGGAGCGTGCCCGAGAGTCTACAGTATCTGACGCACACACCAAGGCACAAAGGTGTGACACTCTTGCGCAAAATTAGTACAAAAATTAATGTAGATGCAAATATCTTATGCCAAATTATTATGGCATGTTATAAAAAATAAAGAAAAAATCCAAGTCCTCGTCTCCAGTTTGAGTCCGAATGCAGTTAATGCACGAGTCCGAGTCCAAGTCCGAGTCATTAGTGCTCAAGTCCAAGTCAAGTCACAAGTCCTTAAAATTAGGGTACGAGTCGGACTCGAGTACTACAAGCCTGTCCCCACCTAACCTTAACCTAATCCGAACCCTAAGCCTAAAACAACTGAACTGTTGATTAGCTGAACAGTTGCTCAGATAAACCAAAGAAAGTGTTCACGCATGCGCTTAATGCCACTGGCCTGAAACCACTGTTGTCAAACTGCGGTGGTGTGAAACTGTGGCTCTGCAGTCAGAAAAAAAAAAAAATGGAAGAAATGTTATGATCATTAAGCTAGTTTGGAAGATTTATGACACTAACCGGTGGCAAACTTGCCATTTCATTTATGTTACTTGGTTATTATTATTATTATTATTATTATTATTATTATTATTATTATTATTATTATTATTCATAAAATTATTTAGTACTTAAATGAACAGATTTTATGTTGTGTTTTTTAGACAAGCACTTTAAATGTTTATTTTGGCCATAACTAATATTCTGATACATTTAAATGTCATAAATTTTAGATATAATAACTCATTATATGACGTTACTTCCTACTTGAGTAGTCCTTTTATGGGATTTTTTTTTTTTTTACTCATACTCAAGTCGTTATTTTGATGAGTACTTTTACTTCTACTTGAGTCATTCTTATTATTGTTAGCTCATCTGGCCAAAAGGCGATGAGTTTATGCCATCATGTGTTGTTCGTCTGGCGTCATCCACATTTCACAAAAATCGCTTCTTCTCTCTCAATCTTTCACCAATTTTTATTCTTTTTGGCAGGAAGGTAGGTCTGCCTGGGGTACATACAGCTTCTACCCACATTTGCATAATTGCAATTAATAATGAAGAAATGGAGTAATTAAGCCCTAATGAGCAGTTTCCACACAAATCGCTTCTTCTCCCTAATTCTTCACCGATTTTGATTCTTTCTGGCATGAAGGTAGGGGTACCTAGGGTGCATATAACTTCTACCCAGATATGCTTAATTACAATTATTAATGAAGTTATGGACTAATTAAGCCTTAATGAGCCTTTCAACAAAAATAGCTTTTTCTCGGTCAATTCCTCGCCGGTTTGGATTCTTTCTGGCAAATATTTGAGCTGGACTGGTTGAGAGTAGAACTGTGCAAGGTGGCCCACTTTAGATCGTTCCTTCTGGACTAGACAGGGCTGGAGTGAGCTACGCCGTCATTGACGGTCTCGTTCTAAAGTAACAGTACTTTTAATTGAGTACAGTTTTTGCTTACACTACCCATCTCTGTCCAGGTGTCATTTCGTGTGGTCAGTGTCTCTTTAGGTGATGAACCTGCTGCATCATCAGCTTTTTTTGTACTGTATTTATCATAGATTTATAATAATGACAATTCCCACACCCCCAAGATGGAATAAACCTTCTTACTAGGTTGGTGTGTTCAGTCAGACGAGAAGGTAAGGAGGAAGGACAGAACTTATCAGAGCTCAGTGAACAGATCCAGCTCATTCCAAATGTTTGTCCAGCATTTTATTTATTTATTCATTTATTTATTTATTTTTGTCCTCCAGTCCATCCATGACTGCCTTATCTATCAGGTTCACATGTCTGTGACATTCAGGCATCCAGACATGAAGTGCAGGGCACCACTGGTGAGGAGTAACTCCACTCCCCTAAGGAAACTCTGTACAAAGAGTTAAAAACAAGCATACACCATCCTTTTTTTCCATTTTGTATGGGTTACTAGTCATTCCTCAATAGATTACAATTTAATAATTAAACATATTGCAGTCATAACATGTATCAATACAGTTAAAACAGCAATTTGTCTTTATTGTTCAGTCTTATTGAGCAGAAGCAAACCATTACTATTAGAGCTGGGACTTGAGCTCAGCCAAAACTTAGCCCGACACACCAAAAAACCAGCAGGGCAAAGGATTCTGCAAGGGATTAGCGGCAGGTTGCCAGGTCGCACCGTTGTGTGTCGTTGTTGATGTTGATTTTAAAAGTAACAAACTGAATTGCACAGGGAAATGAATACTTTAGTCTGAGTGAAAAATACTGTGGCAAACGAGCGTGCATGGAAGAAGAGTCTGGAGACAGAAATCTTAGTTTCTCGGCCATTAGCCTGTGCTACTTGCCCTCGATAGCACTGGCTTGACTGCTTTATTAACATTCACTAACACTACTGATGAGCGCTACACCGGCTGGAAGGTAACTTCACTGCTGCGTTGACAGCGCTGAGTCGCAGTTAAGCTCACGTTGGCCTTTGAGAAGGCCTAGGGTGCTAATTTTTTGGTCCCGCCCACTATAAATCAAAATCTGATTGGTTAATTCATCTGTCACTTCCTATATAAACACACACTGCTATGGCCTTCTGTCCCGACAATGAAGTCCTAACCAGTGAGTGAGCCAGCTCTAAACTCTTCTCAGCCTAGAGACAAGAAACAAAAATCTAATCTCATTGGATAACTCGATTTTAATGTTTTCAGGACAGTAAATGCCCTTTCATTTCTGAAGCAAATTTAATAGAAAATGAGGCCGAATTAGAGTTAGAAGAGAATAATTCTAATGAAATTATGAAAAAATGAAAGCAATTAAAGAAGAAAAGAAATTAAATATAATGTTTGAAATGCTGATATGTTTGGGCCTTCTCTGAAGGCCTAGAAGACCCTGACGTTTCCCCTCTGATACTGAGCATGCTGAGGGACTTCAGGGGAAACACTGGCTGCCTGGGGCTTTCACCAGAGGGTGTGTAATTGTCAGTGAAACAGTTTGAACTCGTGGTAGTGCCGCCTGACAGCTTTACTCGGATTGACAATTAGAGATGTCACCATTTCTTGGGCAGATCTGTGATAACAGTGTAGATCTTTTTGTTAATCTAATAATATGTTAGAGTTGATTATATTTGAATATTTCAATACATTGAGTTCAAATTAAGTGAATGAATCAGTTATTACCTAAATTATGAATTGCACACTCCCTCGTGGGGCGGCACGGTGGTGTAGTGGTTAGCGCTGTCGCCTCACAGCAAGAAGGTCCGGGTTCGAGCCCCAGGGCCAGCGAGGGCCTTTCTGTGCGGAGTTTGCATGTTCTCCCCGTGTCCACGTGGGTTTCCTCCGGGTGCTCCGGTTTCCCCCACAGTCCAAAGACATGCAGGTTAGGTTAACTGGTGACTCTAAATTGACCGTAGGTGTGAATGTGAGTGTGAATGGTTGTCTGTGTCTATGTGCAGCCCTGTGATGACCTGGCGACTTGTCCAGGGTGTACCCCGCCTTTCGCCCGTAGTCAGCTGGGATAGGCTCCAGCTTGCCTGCGACCCTGTAGAAGGATAAAGCGGCTAGAGATAATGAGATGAGACACTCCCTCGTTCTTTTTATTCCTTCTGATTTTCTTTCCTGTTCTAACATTATCATACTCCTTCTCAGCCTCTCTTGCTTTATCTCTTAGTCATATCTTCTTTCATATGCATCTACATTAAACATCAGATAGATAAGTCTCTTAAATAATACACAACATACTCTTTCTCTATGAAACCGAAGAGCCCTGTATTGGGTAGAGAATTGGTAGAGCCGTGTGAAGCTGTCTGCTGTAGTTTCGTGCCTGATGTAATTGCGGTCTGGCTGTGTGTGAGAGTCACTTGCTTTAGATGCCCTGAGGGCATCAAAACTACCCTAACCTAGTTTCAGTGGTGAATAGAGCACATGGGGCTGGGCAACTGAACTCTCAGACACACCATGATGCACGCTTACTGTATGTTACTGTACGTTATTATTCAGTTCTGTTTTCGTTGGTTTGTTTTTTCTTTCTTGCTTCATTAGTTCTTACAGTCTGTGTTAAGATCTGCTGAAGCTTAGCTAATGCTCTACTGTTGGTTTGTGTGATAGAATCCACGTGCATACTGTATGATCTGTCCTACATGCGTACACGCATATACATGTACAGACAGGTGACAAATTGAAGGAAAATATACTGCCTGGCTGTATTGTACTCTGGAGGACATGTTGTGGTCATGGTTTGGGTCCACTTGTCGATTTAGAAGGAAGAATCACAGGAAGTTCTTCTGACCTTTCTGATTCCCTGTATTGCTGGGTTTCAGTCACGTGACTTTTCTTAGCAGTTTTACCGGAAGTGAAATAGCTGGTGGTCTAAATGGCTGCCGTCATGCAAACAACTAGCGATAATTTATCAAAGTATGCTCATAATCTAGAAGCCACTGCTCGCTTTAGATATATTCAGAAGATTGCTATGTGCAATGGAATCGACCCCTACAGTCTGGGAAAGAAGGATTTGTCATACGATCTCGAAAACTACCCTTCAGTCGAGTTCCCCGACATCTCGAACTATCTGGTATGGTAGACTTCCTTCTACACCGCAAAACAGATGAAAGCGTGGAAGATTATGGAGGCGTACAACTTTTTTGTATATGTCTTGGTAAAGGACCTTGGTATCAAGTCGCTGCCAAATGAATCCTGTATTGTTTTTGCCTGTGTAAGTATGTTTTGTTTTGTTTTTTAAGCTTTTCGTTCACTTCTTTACCACAAAGCGCTGCAAGTTGAAGTGTAAACAAACAACAGTTGGCTTGATTCTCACTTGTGTTGGCTCTTATCTCTCAGGTAAATCATTCACAAAGATCATCAGAAACCCCTTTAAAGACCTGGATCTTATTTAAACAAGACGGAGAAGTGATCACGGCGCATTGTAACTGTACGGCTGGGTAAGAATTGTGTCGTGACCTTCATGCATATGGACTTTGTGAGGAGTAAACAGAGAACAGCTGGGGACTTTAGCACTTCGTGACAAAAAAAAGTATAGTGAAATAGCAACACATAGCAAGAAAAGTACTTGGAAAACACTAAGGACATAGCTGAGAGGGAGATACAAACCTTTCACCAAGTGATCACTGCAAACTCGAACATGCTTCGACTCGGCTCCCTTCGATTTCAGTGAGAGGTTCAAAAGCCACCTTTCTCAATGTCTTTTTGTGAAATCCAGTGTTCGTTCACCCTTTTTTATTAGTTCACGGGGACCCCTGAAGAAACTTTTATCAGTTTCACAGTTTGTTTGATCGATTCGAACAACCTAAAACAATGCAAGCGTACTGTAAGGCATTTTTCATGCGAGCAATGCACCTTCTCCGTACAAACACTTTGTCAACTGAGCTTTGGTAGACCACCAGCTAAAGTTTTGAATAACTAATGAGGCGGATGTGACGTCACGTGAAACCCAGCAATACTGATGGGATTGGTCTCTTCTAGAAAGACTCCGCCCCATCTACAGGGCACAGGGGCTCACTGAATGGTCTGAGGATGAAAATGACCTTCACAATCACCAGATATCAACCCAAATGAACACCGATGGAAGATTTTGGACCAAAGTTTTAGACAACACGATAAAAAGTTGTAAGAATGATGCTCACCCATCCAGTAAGGTTCCACAGATGTGTAGAATCTGAGCTGATTAACGGTGGCCCAAAACCTTACGAACACACTTTTTTTTCTTCCTTATTTTGTTTTTTTCAATTTTACCTTATTGAAATTGAGATTGAAAAGCTTGGTGTGCTTAATAAAAAAAAATATATATATTATTTTAACATTGTATACACACACACACACACACACACACACACACACATGCTCTTTGCTCCAGATGTTTGATGCAGCTGGGATCCACTCTGTCTTAATTATCATGTCTGCTGCTGCTTTTTCCCTGTCTCTCTTTGCAGTCAGTTCTCTTCTGATCCTTATCCTTCTTTCCTTATCCTTCTTATCCATGTCCTCCTCTCACTAGAAGCTACAGCGTACTTTGTCACTTTATAGTGTCCAGTAACATGACGTCTTATCTCACCACTTCAGCACTAGCACAACTCTTACAGCTCTCATATTTTCAGACGTGTCCTACTGCACTTTTATTAAGCACAACTTGTGCAGTTTAATTTGAGATAATCATCTAATATCTCACACAATGAAGTGTGTAAGAAAAATACATTATAATTAATTTGTTTGCTTTAAAAACACACATTTATTGAAGATGTAAATATACCGACAGCTCTGCTTCAGAGAGTATATAGAGAGTAAAATGTAAATTGTAATTTTGCTCATTTTCACCATTTAATTCTAGAAAGAAGCAAAATTATCTGCCAATAGAATAAGAAAATGTAAAGCTTGAAATAAGGAAAAGCATCTAAAAGTCAGCTAAATAATCTTATACTTGAGTTGTACTAATCTTCTAATAAGAAATATTAGATAAATTCACACATATTAAAGATATTTTCTCTTCACAAGATTTATTTTTTTCACAGTCCAGTTTCCATCAAATCCTGTGCTCTGATTGGCTATCAAGCGGGTCCGTATCCTACGATACGGACCCCAATTATGGACCCCGGTTATGGACCTCTGGCGACTCGCTCATTCACAACTAAAACAAACACAGTGGAATTTTTTTGCCAACATTTATCTTTTTTTAATTAGATTTATTTATAAGATGATCAAAAATCTTGTAAATTTTTGCCAGCATTTCTCAGGAGAATAGCATTAATTTTACAGCATGGATAGCGATAACGACAGTCTTCACAGCAAAAGCAAGTTTTACTACCCTGAGGAAGAAGAAATAAAAGAGAACATTTCAGGAGAAAGCTAAAAACCTCTAACTTGCTAACGCCGAGCAAAAACATGGCTGAATCCGGAATGACTCAGTTTTGTATAAATAGGGGACTACATAGGCGGCAAAATGTAGTTTTCCTGCTATGGAAGTGCACTTGTATACCGAGGAGGAAGCAATTTGCATTACAGCCGTGAATGAGAATTCAAAATGGCAGCTCGGCTCACTTTTCCCTTTCGGGCGCTCTCATTTTCTGTTAGAATTTGGTAAAGAAAAAAATTAATATATTATTCACCAGCTTAAGGTCGGTCGGTATGGTGAAATACCATGACCTCGGCCTTGAATACTGACCTCGGCCCAGAGGGCCTTGGCCAGTACTTTCAAGACCTCGGTCACGGTATTTTACAATATGGACCTCCCAGCTGGTAAATAACATGTATATCTTTTTTTTTTTTGCAGTGCAGTGTTGAACTGTGGGTTATGATTTGCCTGTGCAGTTTGTGTAATGCAAATGAAATATTGTTATTTAAAACCAAGCATAAGATTCGTGAGCTCATGGTTACATCCACGAACAGATGTGTGTCTGTCTGCAGGTTATGACCATTTGCTCTGTACGTAATGTGTGTTCGATGTGCTCAGTGAGGAACAGATGCAAGTCTGAAAATTCAACAGACAGTTTGTTTTTTTCTCAATGCTGTTTTGTAAAGAAATATCTGAAAAAGACACAGGAACCCCCTCTCTCTAGCTTTAGGGAGTTTCTTTTTCTTACCCCCTGTCTTCAGAGGAACTCATCACATCTCATCTCATTATCTCTAGCCGCTTTATCCTTCGAAAGGCGGGGTACTTTGAAACTTTATTTAGACTGGTAGAAATTTGATCATCTATGATTTCTTAAAGCTAGACGGCCTTTCAATTTCATAAAATCGGTGAAATTTAGTTCCCTCTGAAATTTGATCATTGTGATATATAGGGTTTTTTTTCTGCAATATCTCAAACAAACAAACAAACAAAACAAAACAGGCCATTTTGTGGCTTGGAAGTTATTTAATTTAATTTGAGTGGATTTCCGAGCAATTCATGAGCATGAAATCGCTCGCTTCGCACAGTCAAGCAGACAGAGGAAGTCTGTGTGCACATGCTCAAGTTTTTCTTCTTCTTCTTTTGGGTTTTACAGCAGCTGGCATCCACAGTGTTGCATTACTGCCATCTACAGGTTTACCATGATGGTGCACTGACAGTTCCATCATTCTGTCACTAAACGAACAGCTGATCGCACCGAGGTGCTCGCTGACTGCCGATATTTATTAGTTTGGTCCTGCGTTTCCTTTCCTTCGCAACATAACGTCTTTTTTCTTGCTTTCTGTTACTGTAGTCGGTCTTCCACATTTCATTCGCATCCTCCATTTTACTCTCCTGTTTCAAATTTGTATCCCACAATGCCTTGTGCGAATGGGGAAAGCCCACAACGTGATGCATGACATAGTATCTTGAATTGGGTCATGGTGAAGCAGGACAAAATAGCAGAGAATTTCAGGGCCATGTGGCTTTAAATTCATTAACAGTTCTATTAAAAAAAATTGGAAGTCTGTGATTCGAATTCAGTAGCTGTCGGTCCACTAAACAAAAATAATTGGGTGCCAGGGGAATTTCTTTTTCGAAGTCACATGAATTAACGTTTACAGCCTTGTGTGTTAATGACTCTTCTTCATCCAAACACTTCTACAAAACAGTTCTCATCTTCTGAAGTCCTGTGTGCACTGGCATTTACTGACTCTGCTCAAGGTGCAAACACACTTTGAGAACACACACACACACACACACATGAGTGACGTGGAAGCCAGAGCACATTTGTAACCTGGACTGACACTTTTTTTTTCTTTTCTACATGAGTTCAATTTCAAATTATTTCTGTTGACTGCGCTGTTTTTCGTCTATTTTGTTCTCTAATCTTCAGCCTGTCAAAGTTTGGCACAAATGTAGCAGTGGAAGCGAGCTAGCTAAAACACACACTGTATCCGAGGATTAAAAAATACAACCCCGATTCCAAAAAAGTTGGGACAAAGTACAAATTGTAAATAAAAACGGAATGCAATGATGTGGAAGTTTCAAAATTCCATATTTTATTCAGAATAGAACATAGATGACATATCAAATGTTTAAACTGAGAAAATGTATCATTTAAAGAGAACAATTAGGTGATTTTAAATTTCATGACAACAACACATCTCAAAAAAGTTGGGACAAGGCCATGTTTACCACTGTGAGACATCCCCTTTTCTCTTTACAACAGTCTGTAAACGTCTGGGGACTGAGGAGACAAGTTGCTCAAGTTTAGGGATAGGAATGTTAACCCATTCTTGTCTAATGTAGGATTCTAGTTGCTCAACTGTCTTAGGTCTTTTTTGTCGTATGTTCCGTTTTATGATGCGCCAAATGTTTTCTATGGGTGAAAGATCTGGACTGCAGGCTGGCCAGTTCAGTACCCGGACCCTTCTTCTACGCAGCCATGATGCTGTAATTGATGCAGTATGTGGTTTGGCATTGTCATGTTGGAAAATGCAAGGTCTTCCCTGAAAGAGACGTCGTCTGGATGGGAGCATATGTTGCTCTAGAACCTGGATATACCTTTCAGCATTAATGGTGTCTTTCCAGATGTGTAAGCTGCCCATGCCACACGCACTAATGCAATCCCCTACTATCAGAGATGCAGGCTTCTGAACTGAGCGCTGATAACAACTTGGGTCGTCCTTCTCCTCTTTAGTCCGAATGACACGGCATCCCTGATTTCCATAAAGAACTTCAAATTTTGATTCGTCTGACCACAGAACAGTTTTCCACTTTGCCACAGTCCATTTTAAATAACCCTTGGCCCAGAGAAGACGTCTGTGCTTCTGGATCGTGTTTAGATACGGCTTCTTCTTTGAACTATAGAGTTTTAGCTGGCAACGGCGGATGGCACGGTGAATTGTGTTCACAGATAATGTTCTCTGGAAATATTCCTGAGCCCATTTTGTGATTTCCAATACAGAAGCATGCCTGTATGTGATGCAGTGCTGTCTAAGGGCCCAAAGATCACAGGCACCCAGTATGGTTTTCCGGCCTTGACCCTTACGCACAGAGATTCTTCCAGATTCTCTGAATCTTTTGATGATATTATGCACTGTAGATGATGATATGTTCAAACTCTTTGCAATTTTACACTGTCGAACTCCTTTCTGATATTGCTCCACTATTTGTCGGCGCAGAATTAGGGGGATTGGTGATCCTCTTCCCATCTTTACTTCTGAGAGTCGCTGCCACTCCAAGATGCTCTTTTTATACCCAGTCATGTTAATGACCTATTGCCAATTGACCTAATGAGCTGCAATTTGGTCCTCCAGCTGTTCCTTTTTTGTACCTTTAACTTTTCCAGCCTCTTATTGCCCCTGTCCCAACTTTTTTGAGATGTGTTGATGTCATGAAATTTCAAATGAGCCAATATTTGGCATGAAATTTCAAAAAGTCTCACTTTCGACATTTGATATGTTGTCTATGTTCTATTGTGAATAAAATATCAGTTTTTGAGATTTGTAAATTATTGCATTCCGTTTTTATTTACAATTTGTACTTTGTCCCAACTTTTTTGGAATCGGGGTTGTACAGATTATGTTAGTTTCTCTTGAAATATGGAGAAAAACGTTTCAAGAAACTCACTAGCATCTCCTACTAGTCACAAGCAGCTATCATGAGTTCTCTAGATAAAGAGCGTCAAGTATTTGGATGAGTCCATGGCCAGGTAGTTGGATTTCTTTTGTGTCTTATGTTGGGTGTGATGACTTTTAATGTACAGTATTCACATTAATTTCCCTTCAATAAATCACGATGTCACCAGACATCAGGGCAACTCACAGCTCATGGACATCATATTATAGAGGATTTTTTTCTCCCATGACTCAATAGGCAGATTTTTTTTAAATAAATAATCAAACACACTGCGGTTTAAGTTTTTTTAAATTATTATTATTTTTTTTAATCAATGTAGCCTGTAAGCTTTGATAGCTTTCAACTAGATTTCAGTGCAGTCTACAGGGTGTGACACTGTTCTCTTCATGTCTCTTTGGCTGCTCTTCGAAAATCTGAAAAGATTTTGCTTTAGTCACATCTACAGGCTGTCCAGATGAGAAGTTATGACTGACAGTCAGAGGATATGATCATCTTAGTGGTTTATATATGCAGTGTCTTGCAAAAGTATTCATCCCCCTTGGTGTTTGTCCTGTTTTGTCGCATTACAAGCTGGAATTAAAATGGATTTTTGGAGGGTTAGCACCATTTGATTTACACAACATGCCTACAACTTTAAAGGTGCACATTGCATTTTCTTGTGACACAAACAATAATGAAGATGAAAAAAAAAACCAGAACTCTGGCGTGTGCATAAGTATTCACCCCCTTTTGTATGAAAGCCCTAAATTAGAGCTGGTCCAACCAATTCACTTCATAAGTCACATAATTAGTTGATTAAGATCCACCTGTGTGCAATCAAAATGTCACATGATCTGTCACATGATGTCTGTATAACTCAACCTGTTCTGGAAGGACCCTGACTCTGCAACACTATGAAGCAAGCAACATGAAAACCAAGGAGCCTCCAAACAGGTCAGAGACAAAGTTGTGGAGAAGTATATGGTAGATCAGGGTTGGGTTATAAAAAATATCCCAAACTTTGAATATCCCACGGAGCACCATTAAATCCATTATAGCAAAATGGAAAGAATATGGGACCACTACAAACCTGACAAGAGAAGGCCACCCACCAAAACTCACAGACCAGGCAAGGAGGGCATTAATCAGAGATGCAACAAAGACACCAGTGAGAATGCTGAGGGAGCTGCAAAGATCTACAGTGGAGATGGGAATATCTGTTCATAGGACCACTTTAAGTCGTACACTCCACAGAGTGGGGCTTTATGAAAGAGTGCCCAGAAAAAAAGCAGTTGCTGAAGAAAAAACGTTTGGAGTTTGCCCAGCAGCATGTGGTAGACTCCCCAAACACATGGAAGAAGATTCTCTGGTCAGATGAGACAAAAATTGAACTTTTTGGTGATCATGGGAAATGCCATGTGTGGCGCAAACCCAACACCCTGAGAGCACCATGCCTACAATGAAGGATGGTGGTGGCAGCATCATGCTGTGGGGATGTTTTTCATCTGCGGGGACAGGAAAGCTGGTCAGGACTGAAGGAAAGATGGATGGCACTAAATACAGGGCAATTGTGGAGGAAAACCTGTTTGAGTCAGCCAGAGGTTTGAGACTGGGATGAAGGTTCACGGTCGAGCAGGACAATGACCCTAAACATACTGCTAAAGCTACACTGGAGTGGTTTAAAGGGAAAAATTTAAATGTCTTGGAATGGCTTAATCAAAGCCCAGAACAATCCAATTGAAAATCTGTGGCATAACTTGAAGATTGCTGTACACCAACGCAACCCATCTAAGTTGAAGGAGTTGGAGCAATTTTGCCTTGAGGAATGGGCAAAAATCCCAGTGGCTAGATGTGCTAAGGTAATAGAGACATACCCCAAGAGACTTGCAGCTGTAATTGTAGCAAAAGGTGGCTCTATAAAGTATTGACTTTTTTTTGGGGGGGGGGCTTGACTACTTATACACACTCCAGATTTCTGGGTTTTTTTTCATCTTAATAATTGTTTGTGTCACAAATGTGCGCCTTTAAAGTGGTAGGCATGTTGTGGAAATCAAATGATGCTAACCCTCTCAAAAATCCATTTTAATTCCAGCTTGTAATGCAACAAAACAGGACAAACACCAAGGGGGATGAATACTTTTGCAAGGCACTGCACATGTTGTTTTCAATTATAAGGTGAAGCTCAATAAAAAAAAAAGTCACTCAGTTTAGTTTAAAGCACACTGCACATGTAGTAAATAAAGCCTTAATGTTTTGTGTTATACATGCTGAGTATACCATGTAGTAAATGTCCATCACTAATGAAAGTTTGCACAAAGTGAGTTTTAGCTTGATTTTATGTTCTAACATGGCTGTGTGAATGTATAATAAACTGCACTGTGTCTACTGTAACGTTACAATGATTGTTGTGGTAATAATGCGGACATTTGTTCTCGGTCTTCCAGTGCGACCTGTTGAAAACTCTGTGCTAACGGCGTCAACAGGGATGGCTCCACTGCCAATAAGTCTACTCCTTCTTGTTACTTCTTGTTATATGCCTCAAATACCCAAAAACTATTGTAAAAGAGAAAGGAAACTATTGAAAGAGGCTATATAAACCCGATCTGTTTGGATTAATTCTGCACTCTAATCTGTTCGGCTGCTAGTTTATAATGATAAGTCCATATAAATGGCACAAACATTCAGCCGCTTGTCTTTGAGATCTCACATTTACGTGAATCATGGACGTATGGACCAAAAAACAATTCAAGCGATTTTTCAAGGTTATAGCTTTATAGTTAAAGGTTCTTACATTCTTCAAAAAGATATTCTAATAGGAACCTGTTCTAATAGGAAAACGTTCAGCTGGAGGGTTGTTTGTAAAGACTTTAACTGTACACACTGTTGGTGTTTTAATTCATAATTTTTTAATGGGTTCTGTCTTCCCAAAGGATTCCTGAAAAGAAAAGCCTTTGTTGTTGAGTTCCACTTAGAGATCAATCTGTAGAGCCTGTATGGTAATTCCATCCATCCATTATCCATAGCCGTTTATCCTGTGCAGGGTCACAGACAAGCTGGAGCCTATCCCAGCTGACTACGGGCGAGAGGTGGGGTACACCCTGGACAAGTCGCCAGGTCATCGCAGGGCTGACACACAGAGACAAACAATCATTCACACTCACATTCACACTTACAGTCAATTTATAGCCACAAATTAGCCTAACCTGCATGTCTTTGGACTGTGGGGGAAACTGGAGCACCCGGAGGAAACCCACGCAGACACGGAGAGAACATGCAAACTCCACACAGAAAGGCCCTCATCAGCTGCTGGGCTCGAACCCAGGACCTTCTTGCTGTGAGGCGACAGCACTAACCACTACACCATCGTGCCGCCCCCGTATGGTCATTATTTTCCTAATAGTTTACTGAGATCTGCTGCACGAGAGGTTTTGTAAACATTCGCATTAAATATGACTTTCTGTTCACACTGGTGTAATTCGGTTAACATATAAGACAGAATATCAGCACACATATTCTATTTTGAACCTCAAATAAACCAGGAAAACAGGGTTTGAAATGTATGGCAGGTACCAAAACCTGAATATAATTCCTTTTAATTTTAATAAAGTTGATCTTTAAATTATTTTAAGAAAAATCTGACATTTAAAAAGTAATCAGTCAAACTATGAATTAAATCCTGAATGCTAAAATAGTTCAAGTGTAACTTACAACATGTTTAAAAAAAAAAAGAAAAGAAAAGGGAAAAAAAACGCATAGCTTCACAACAAAAATATCTTGGTTAGGTTTACACCACTGGCATTTTAGCCCGTTTTACTTTGTTAACGGTGCTGCATGAAAGAGACAAAAACTGAAACAGACTGTTATAGTCTCAGTGTGAAGAATGGGCTATATATCAAACAGAAAAGTGCCTGCTTTCGAGTTGCTCCTGCGTGAAAGGATTGCATTGTTTGTTTTTTAAGTAGCTGTGTGTGAAGTTTCCTGAGCAATGTTTATCAAGCTTTGTTCATCGATCCATTTACATGCTAAATGTTCCTTCAAGTTTCCCGGGCCAAATCCAGACTTTCCATTTTTCTTCGGTAATTGGCTCCCCAGCTATTCATGCAAACATGCTGATAGAGTGCCAGACTGCTGTGGGTCAGAATGAATCTGCATAAGATAAGCATGATGAGCACTATATACCTCTCTTCTCATCTGGCTTCTTGTGATTTGCTAAATACAGCATGAGTTGTTTATTGCAAGCTGGAGCCTCCATCTGTAGCAGGTGGTCATTAGATTAAGATGAGGGACTGATCTGGATGGGATACCGTTCCAGTGAACATGTATGTTGCAAAGTGTGGCCTCCATGGACTGGATTTGTTTCTCCAGCACATCCTACAGATGCTCAACCGGATTGAGATCTGGGGAATTTGGGGACCAAGTCAACACCTTGAACTGTTTGTCATGTTCCTCAAACAATTCCTGAACAATGTTTGCAGTGAAGCAGAACACATTATCCTGCTGAAAGAAGGACATTAAGGACAATGGAAACCGTTGCCATGAAGGGGTGTACTTGGTCTGCAATGTTTAGGGTAGGTGGTACTGTACGTGTCAAAGTAACATCCATATGAATGCCAGGACCCAAGATTTCGTTGCAGAACATTGCCCAGAGCATCACACTGCCTTTTTCCCATAGTGTATTCATCAGACCAGGCCACCTTCTTTCATTACGCCAAGGTTCAGTTCTGATGCTCATGTGCCCATTGTAGGCCTTCAGCAGTAGACAGGGGTCAGCATGGGCACTCTGACTGGTCTTTAGCTACGGTGGTGCTTGAAAATGTGTGAACCCTTTAGAATGTTCTGTATTTCTGCATAAATATGACCTAAAACATCATCAGATTTTCACACAAGTTCTAAAAGTAGATAAAGAGAACCCAGTTAAATAAATGAGACAAAAATATTACACTTGGTCATTTACTTATTGAGGAAAACGATCCAATATTGCACATCTGTGAGTGGCAAAAGTATGTGAACCTTTGCTTTCAGTATCTGGTGTGACCCCCTTGTGCAGCAATAACTGCAACTAAACGTTTCCGGTAACTGTTGATCAGTCCTGCACACCGGCTTGGAGGAATTTTAGCCCATTCCTCCGTACAGAACAGCTTCAACTCTGGGATGTTGGTGGGTTTCCTCACATAAACTGCTCGCTTCAGGTCCTTCCACAGCATTTCGATTGGATTAAGGTCAGGACTTTGACTTGGCCATTCCAAAACATTAACTTTATTCTTCTTTAACCATTCTTTGGTAGAACGATTTGTGTGCTTAGGGTCGTTGTCTTGCTGCATGACCCACCTTCTCTTGAGATTCAGTTCATGGACAGATGTCCTGACATTTTCCTTTAGAATTTGCTGATATAATTCAGAATTCATTGTTCAATCAATGACGGCAAGCCATCCTGGCCCAGATGCAGCAAAACAGGCCCAAACCATGATACTAACACCACCATGTTTCACAGATGGGATAAGGTTCTTATGTTGGAATACAGTGTTTTCCTTTCTCCAAACATAACGCTTCTCATTTAAACCAAAAAGTTCTATTTTGGTCTCATCCGTCCACAAAACATTTTTCCAATAGCCTTCTGGCTTGTCCACGTGATCTTTAGCAAACTGCAGGCGAGCAGCAATGTTCTTTTTGGAGAGCAGTGGCTTTCTCCTTGCAACTCTGCCATGCACACCATTGTTGTTCAGTGTTCTCCTGATGGTGGACTCATGAACATTAACATTAGCCAATGTGAGAGAGGCCTTCAGTTGCTTAGAAGTTACCCTGGGGTCCTTTGTGACCTCGCCGACTATTACACGCCTTGCTCTTGGAGTGATCTTTGTTGGTCGACCACTCCTGGGGAGGGTAACAATGGTCTTGAATTTCCTCCATTTGTACACAATCTGTCTGACTGTGGATTGGTGGAGTCCAAACTCTTTAGAGATGGTTTTGTAACTTTTTCCAGCCTGATGAGCATCAACAACGCTTTTTCTGAGGTCCTCAGAAATCTCCTTTGTTCGTGCCATGATACACTTCCACAAACATGTGTTGTGAAGATCAGACTTTGATAGATCCCTGTTCTTTAAATAAAACAGGGTGCCCACTCACACCTGATTGTCATCCCATTGATTGAAAACACCTGACTCTAATTTCACCTTCAAATTAACTGCTAATCCTAGAGGTTCACATACTTTTGCCACTCACAGATAATGTACTATTGGATCATTTTCCTCAATAAATAAATGACCAAGTATAATATTTTTGTCTCATTTGTTTAACTGGGTTCTCTTTATCTACTTTTAGGACTTGTGTGAAAATCTGATGATGTTTTAGGTCATATTTATGCAGAAATATAGAAAATTCTAAAGGGTTCACAAACTTTCAAACACCACTGTACACAGTGCCGTATGCAGCAAACTATGATGCACTGTGCATTCTGACGCCTTTGCATCGTAGCCAGCATTAACTTTTTCAGCAATTCATGTTGTAGTAGCTCTCCTGTGGGATCAGACCAAATGCACATCAGTGAGCCTTTCGTTCCCATGAGCCTGTTGCCGGTTCACCAGTTCTTCCTTTTCATCGGTACTAACCACCCGCTGTTTTGGAGATGCACAGACCCAGGCATCTAGCCATCACAATTTTGCCCTTGTCAACGTCACTCAGATGTTTGCGCTTGCCTATTTTTCCTGCTTCCAACATCAACTTCGAGAACTGACTTACTTGCTGCCAAATATATCCCACCCCTTGAAAGGTTCCATTGTAACAAGCTAATCAGTGTTATCAATGTTGTTCACGTCACCTGTCAGTGGTTTGAAGGTTATGGCTGATCAGTGTGTGTACCTCCAGACTGACTGGGGCTTTCTGTATGGAGTTTTCATGTTCTCCTCATGCCTGTGCCTGTCTGGGTTTCCTCTGGGTGCTCCGGTTTCCTCCCACAGTTCAAAGACTTGTGGATTTGGTCAACTGGCTACTCCAAATTGCCCATAGATGTGAATGAGTGTGAATGGTTGTTCGTCTCTGTGTTAGCCATGCAATGGATTGGTGAGCTGTCCAGGGTATGGATAAAAAGATGGATTAGAGCTCAAAGATATTTCAGATCTTTGGTTCTGTTTAACAGTGGTGGTCCTGAGAACTTTAGGAAGCTCCTTCACCATCGTCGTGATTGGTACGTGTCCACCCAATAGCAACGTCTTTTATGACACTCAGTGCCGTTTGTACAAGAACATATTTTCAATGTAACATTGAAAATTTAGTAAATATAGTAAAAGATCAAGGTGCATAAAATCGTTTTAGTCAGGGAAAAGGAGGTACACAGGGTTTTTAAATTTGAATAGAATAGGGGAAGTCATAGCCTAATGGTTAAAGAAGCAGCTTTGGGAACAAAAGGTTGCTGGTTCCATTCCCTAAACCAGCAAGAATGGCTGAAGTGCCGTTAAGCAAGGCACCTAACCCGCAACTGTTCCCCAGGTTACTCTCGGTATGTTGTATGCCACTCTGGATAAGAGCGTCTGCTAAATGCCAGTAATGTAAATAACTACATTATGTGTGTAAATCTGAAGTGGATTTATGCACTAAAATTACATGCATTATATAAATCAATTAATAAAAATAAATAAAAGTGTCTGAAGACTTATTTCCCTTCATGACATGTCTGAGTGGTTTCAGCTTCAGATCAGAAGGCTGTCATTTTAACATCTAAGGTCTGAGTAAAAGTCACAGTCATATGCTTCAGTAAAGTCACTTTGGATAAAAGCATTGATGAACAAACAAAGATAAGTGTACATCCATGAAAATATGCCAATAACTGATCTTAATTACATGCTGCATAATCAATTCATAAAAAATCATGTCCATTGCTTCCATTGTCCATTTCATCCAATGAGAGACATGCTGAAATATTACCAAGGGGATTTTTGGAGGGTTGGCACCATTTAATTTACACAAATTGCCTACCACTTTAAAGGTGCACATTGTTTTTTCTTTTTTTTTAATTGTGACACAAACTGGCGACTCTTCCATAAAGACCCACTCTGTGGAGTGTACGGCTTAAAGTGGTCGTATGGACAGACACTCCCATCTCCGCTGTGGATCTTTGCAGCTCCTTCAGTGTTATCTTTGGTGTCTTTGTTGCATCTCTGATTAATGCCCTCCTTGCCCGGTCTGTGAGTTTTGGTGGGCGGCCTTCTCTTGTCAGGTTTGTAGTGGTCCCATATTCTTTCCATTTTGCTATAATGGATTTAATGGTGCTCCCTGGGATATTCAAAGTTTGGGATATTTTTTATGACCCAACCCTGATCTATACTTCTCCACAACTTTGTCTCTGACCTGTTTGGAGGCTCCTTGGTTTTCATGTTGCTTGCTTAGTAGTATTGCAGAGTCAGGGTCCTTCCAGAACAGGTTGATTTATACAGACATCATGTGACACTTTGTACACAGGTGGATCTTAATCAACTAATTATGTGACTTATGAAGTGAATTGGTTGGACCAGCTCTTATTTAGGGCTTTCATACAAAAGGGGGTGAATACTTATGCACACTCCAGATTTCTGTTTTTTTCATCTTCATTATTGTTTGTCACAAGAAAACGCAATGTGCACCTTTAAAGTTGTAGGCATGCTGTGTAAATCAAATGGTGCTAACCCTCCAAAAATCCATTTTAATTCCAGCTTGTAATGCGACAAAACAGGACAAACACCAAGGGGGATGAATACTTTTGCAAGACACTGCATATATAAACCACTAAGATGATCATATCCTCTGACTGTCAGTCATAACTTCTCATCTGGACAGCCTGTAGATGTGACTAAAGCAAAATCTTTTTAGATTTTCGAAGAGCAGCCAAAGAGACATGAAGAGAACAGTGTCACACCCTGTAGACTGCACTGAAATCTAGTTGAAAGCTATCAAAGCTTACAGGCTACATTGATTTAAAAAAAAAAAATAATAATAATAATAATAATAATTAAAAAAACTTAAACCGCAGTGTGTTTGATTATTTATTTAAAAAAATCTGCCTATTGAGTCATGGGAGAAAAAAATCCTCTATAATATGATGTCCATGAGCTGTGAGTTGCCCTGATGTCTGGTGACATCGTGATTTATTGAAGGGAAATGAATGTGAATACTGTACATTAAAAGTCATCACACCCAACATAAGACACAAAAGAAATCCAACTACCTGGCCATGGACTCATCCAAATACTTGACGCTCTTTATCTAGAGAACTCATGATAGCTGCTTGTGACTAGTAGGAGATGCTAGTGAGTTTCTTGAAACGTTTTTCTCCGTATTTCAAGAGAAACTAACATAATCTGTATTTTTTCATCCTCGGATACAGTGTGTGTTTTAGCTAGCTCGCTTCCACTGCTACATTTGTGCCAAACTTTGACAGGCTGAAGATTAGAGAACAAAATAGACGAAAAACAGCACAGTCAACAGAAATAATTTGAAATTGAACTCATGTAGAAAAGAAAAAAAAAAGTGTCAGTCCAGGTTACAAATGTGCTCTGGCTTCCACGTCATTCGTGTGTGTGTGTGTGTGTGTGTGTTCTCAAAGTGTGTTTGCACCTTGAGCAGAGTCAGTAAATGCCAGTGCACACAGGACTTCAGAAGATGAGAACTGTTTTGTAGAAGTGTTTGGATTAAGGAGAGTCATTAATACACAAGGCTGTAAACGTTAATTCATGTGTCTCAGAGTCAGAAAAGGGCAGCGACGGACTCTGTATTGTAATGACAACTGATTTTTGTCGCACTTTGTCTGTAATTCATTTCAGTAGCACTCTTTTACACACACCAGTGGCGGCTGGTAGTCTTTCAAACAGGGGAGGCTGGTCGGTTACGATATTTCCAGATTTTAAAAGAAAAAAGAAAAAACACATCAATTTTGCCCATACTCTTGCCTCTGATCTGGCTGATTGTTGGCAGGGTCACAAACTGTGAAATAACAGGTTCTTTTGGCCCATTAGCCTACTGTCCAATATACATGATGGTGGTGTTGGGGGGGTATATTTTAACATTTTATATTTTAAAATTGTGGCATGTTGTTTAAAAATTGATCATTATTGAAAGCAGCTCTTTGTCAGGAACCTCAGCAGTAACAGCAGAGTGTTCTGGAATAGGCATAAGCACTGACCTTGGGGAGCCAAACATAGAGCTGGGTGCCACACATTTCATTCAATGACACTTTCCCTATATTTTACTTATTTTGACTGAGAAATGTTTTATTGACAATTTTGATAACCCTTCACTTTTAATCCAGGTCTGTAGTGTGAAATGTTCTCTGCTGTGTTTTTGTTTAAAAATGTTTTCCAAATTGTAGCTGTGTTTAATTCATATCCAGAAAAATATATATTCCAATATAATATACTCAGCATAAACATTTTAAATAGATTCTATATTTTTGGTCCATCCATGACATATTACTAAAGTAGTAGCCTGGCAAGCCAGACTAAATGTGAATATTTAGTCTGGCCTCGATCCGTAGACATTTCCGAAGCGGGTAGGAGGAACAAACCGCTGTCTTTCAAACTGTCTCTGTGCGTATAGGCCAACGCTCTGACCAATCAGCGCAACAGTGACTGTGACGTAGTCAGAGCAACAGAAAGCAGTGGGGGAGGCCTTGAAATTAAATAATTTTTCAAAATGCGTATTAATTAATAAACAGGTTCTAGATATTAAGAAGTTTGGAGATAATGACCACAAGTTTGGAGTCTGTACCACATACACATTTTTTTCCAAGTGTTTTTCAAGGGTTTGCGTAAACTGTTTTTGAGAGTTTTTATTTAGTGGTGTTTGGTGAAATAATTTCCCTTAAATTTAAAATAACGGGAAAATAAGAAACAATCAAAAAGTAATGTTTCAAAGCTGTTTATTAATTCTTCGTACTGCACAAACTAGCCCCATCCTTTTGGCTACGAGCGGAGCCAGCTGGTAGATCAGACTTTTGCCATAGCCGGTTGGCAAAACAGCGAAAACGTCCTTCTTGAAAAGGAATGAGCGGAGAGCCTCTTCCTGCTCATGTTTCAATGAAAACTCCAAGTCTAATTCTTCTAAAACTGATTCCAAAGTGGAGTCAAACGCGTGCTGTTCACTAGCCCGTAGCCATCTTTCCTGTTGTGCTTTCTCTAGCATCGCGCAGCTTTGTCGTCACTCCTGCAAAAGCCCGCCCAAAGAATCCAAACAAAAACCTTGCGTTGTGATTGGCGGGCACGATTTGATGCCCGGGGTGTTTTTGTTTATATGGTGCGAGGCTAGACCCATTTGCTAGGCAAAAAATATTTTTGGCCACTAGGCGGTTGGGTCTAGTTTACTAGGCTACTAAAGTAGCTTATTTACTGTTGTTGATGTGGGTCACTTGCTGTTAGCTAATTCACTTTCTCGTACCAGGAGAGCTGAAAGGAACGAGTATTATTCCCTACCTTTTTCACCAAGTCAATTTGAGGCGTTGGTCTACCCTGCTCTTTAATTTTAATTTTTTCCTCGAAAGGAAGACTGGCAAATGGCTTCGCCAAAATTAAATCAGCAATGCTTGGCATCCGTGCGCAGCTTTCTTGCTAGCTGACTAGCCCCCTCAAGTTCAAGTTCAGTCACTCAAATAAACGAAATTTCTGGAACTAAGATAGCAAACTTGACAACACTATATTTACACTTTATTTACAATGAAAATATATACAAACTAAAAAAGCTGGTAGAAACCGTATGTAATGAATGAAATCGAAATGTAAGCTGATCTCTTACAATACACCACAGCACTTGCGAATCCACATGGGACTGAACTGAAATTCATCACTGCCTGTCTATATTTGAAACGAGCTGTCAATCAAAGAAAATATCCGGCCACTTTCACCAATCACCAGTCTCCTCGCGGAAAGCTTTGCCATGTCCCTCCCACTGTGAGGCTGGGAGTCCGTGGGGCGGGCGTTTTCGCAGTATTTGTCCAATAATCGTCTTGCATTTTGATCCTGAAAAGCGCATAGCTCCCAAATGCCATTGAAGTCCACTGAGGCTGGGCTGCATTGCGCTGTCACGAGGGGGAAAAACTCACGCGCACATTAGGCGAACTGAGGAAAGTTATAATGGAATGATTTCGCACTGTAGTTGGGTTGAGCACATATATTTCTATGATTCTGGATCTGAAATAGCAATGTTATAAGGTCGGCTATAACATATTAAGCCTAGCGCAATTCATCCTACACGATGTTCGTCATTTTTAGAGGAGGCTGAGCCTCCCTCGTTGTCTTGGAGCAATCGCCCGTCACACACACACACACACACACACACACACACACACACACACACACACACACACACACACACACACACACAGAGGACTCTACTCACCCAATGTTACTAGGTTATCATTGCTTTTGTGTCACATCTCCATAACAACAGCTTGAGTGGCAAAGAGAGTTTCTGTCCCTCACATGTGGCTGGAGAAAGTGGCAGCAGGAATGTGTGAGGGCTTGTGGATTGTGATGTGCAGAATATTATCAAAGTGAAAAAAGAGATTGGAGAGCGTTTACCTCAGCACATGGTGAGAAAGCCACAACTTTTATTTTAGCAGAGGGTGTGTGTGTGTATGTGTGTGTGTGTGTGTGTGCATGCTGATTGCAGGGCTTATGAAGTTTTGTAACAATCAATAAGATTGGAAATTGTGGAGCGGTGCAGGTATTTTACCATCGACTAAAAGGAGTAAAACTATTTTCAGCTCAACAGTTTATTCTACAGAGAGAAAAAAAAAAAGTGTACATGATCTGATACAGTATCTGATATCATGCAGCATATGTTGGAGAATATCATAGTGCTATTAATGCATGTGCTTTTATGACCTGCATGTCTGTAGCTACATTGTGTGTCTTACTATCCTTGTGTGGCTTCAGGGTATAAAGTTCAGGGCAGGAGGTTGTGACGTCACCTTCCTTATGCAGTGAGACTCTCTCTCTCTCTCTCTCTCTCTCTCTCTCTCTGCTTCTGCTGCTGTCTTTTAGAGCCGAGCATTCATTTGGTCTGTTTGTGGGTTTGTGAAGCAGCTTCACCTCTGTTCATTATCGTATTTTGCTTTAGTATAGTAGTGTGAGCATAACAGCTCGAGGCCAATGATTAAATGACAACTTTACAAACAATTACATCTAATTAGATTACATGAGGACAAGCAGTGATATTTTTCCCCTCTTCTGAATATTTGTGAAGGCAGTGAGTGAGCTTAATTCTGATCATGTGCCAAATCCTGGATTGTATATTGGATTATGAGAAAGAGCAGCTCAAGATCCGACCTGAGCAGTGTTAACACAGCTCATATTTTTCCATGAAGTCTGATTGATATTAGGTTATCAGCATCAGTGGAAGTCAGAGAGATGTTATGCTGATAGTATCTCCGGAAATCAGATTCACAATTTGTTTTCTTGTGTATGAAATGCACTGGAGTACTCCAGGTGGTGAGTGTAGTTTACATTTGCTCTTGATTGTGAGTTTAGGATTATCTCATCTCATCTCATCTCATTATCTCTAGCCGCTTTATCCTGTCCTACAGGGTCGCAGGCAAGCTGGAGCCTATCCTAGCTGACTACGGGCGAAAGGCGGGGTACACCCTGGACAAGTCGCCAGGTCATCACAGGGCTGACACATAGACACAGACAACCATTCACACTCACATTCACACCTACGGTCAATTTAGTCACCAGTTAACCTAACCTGCATGTCTTTGGACTGTGGGGGAAACCGGAGCACCCGGAGGAAACCCACGCGGACACGGGGAGAACATGCAAACTCCGCACAGAAAGGCCCTCGCCGGCCACGGGGCTCGAACCCGGACCTTCTTGCTGTGAGGCAACAGCGCTAACCACTACACCACCGTGCCGCCCGAGTTTAGCATTGTGAAAATTAATAATATAATTGGTTTTAATTTTAAATAGTGTAATGTCCACAAATTTTATATAATATATATTTCACTGTGGGCGGCACGGTGGTGTAGTGGTTAGCACTGTCGCCTCACAGCAAGAAGGTCCTGGGTTCGAGCCCCGGGGCCGGCGAGGGCCTTTCTGTGCGGAGTTTGCATGTTCTCCCCGTGTCCGTGTGGGTTTCCTCCGGGTGCTCCGGTTTCCCCCACAGTCCAAAGACATGCAGGTTAGGTTAACTGGTGACTCTAAATTGGCCGTAGGTGTGAATGTGAGTGTGAATGGGTGTCTGTGTCTATGTGTCAGCCCTGTGATGACCTGGCGACTTGTCCAGGGTGTACCCCGCCTTTCGCCCGTAGTCAGCTGGGATAGGCTCCAGCTTGCCTGCGACCCTGTAGAAGGATAAAGCGGCTAGAGATAATGAGATGAGATGAGATATATTTCACTGGATATGAGCAATCACGGGCGGCACGGTGGTGTAGTGGTTAGCGCTGTTGCCACACAGTAAGAAGGTCCGGGTTCGAGCCCCGTGGCCGGCGAGGGCCTTTCTGTGCGGAGTTTGCATGTTCTCCCCGTGTCCGCGTGGGTTTCCTCCGGGTGCTCCGGTTTCCCCCACAGTCCAAAGACATGCAGGTTAGGTTAACTGGTGACTCTAAATTGACCGTAGGTGTGAATGTGAGTGTGAATGGTTGTCTATGTGTCAGCCCTGTGATGACCTGGCGACTTGTCCAGGGTGTACCCCGCCTTTCGCCCGTAGTCAGCTGGGATAGGCTCCAGCTTGCCTGTGACCCTGTAGAAGGATAAAGCGGCTAGAGATGATGAGATGAGATGAGATGAGCAATCACGGGCGGCACGGTGGTGTAGTGGTTAGCGCTGTTGCCACACAGTAAGAAGGTCCGGGTTCGAGCCCCGTGGCCGGCGAGGGCCTTTCTGTGCGGAGTTTGCATGTTCTCCCCGTGTCCGCGTGGGTTTCCTCCGGGTGCTCCGGTTTCCCCCACAGTCCAAAGACATGCAGGTTAGGTTAACTGGTGACTCTAAATTGACCGTAGGTGTGAATGTGAGTGTGAATGGTTGTCTGTGTCTATGTGTCAGCCCTGTGATGACCTGGGTCATTGTAGGTTTAAAAAAATGGAGGGGGGTGTATGTTTAATATTCTGAGAAAAATGAGAGTCTCAAAGTCATACATTCACAAGAAAAAAAATTGGATATACTCTGAGATTATAAAGTCATACATTTGTGAGAAAAGAACTGAAGAAAGTCAGTCAGAAAGTCAGAAAATCCAAGATTAAGAAGTCACAAAAACATGCTCATGCTTCCTGGCTGCAGTGCATTCTGGGAAATGTAGTTGGTGGAGGGTAATATTCTGAGAAAAATATTCAGACATTTGAAAAAAAATCAGACATTTGAAGATTAAGAAGACATATTACATTTCCAAGAAGAAAAAAAAATTCCTCGTGCTTCTCGGATTCCTAGCTGCAGTGCATTCTGAGAAATGCAGTTGAAAATCTCTTGAGGGTTTATACTTTTCTGTTGCGTGATTGAGAAGGAAAGTCTGCATTTCCTAAAACTCTCAGCTCAGCCGTGGTGTCTGTCGTGTGATGAGGTTGACCCCACCTTGTCAAGTGAAGTGACGTGGTTCCTTGACCAAAAAAATAAAACCCACTATTTTTCCAAGATATTTTTTCTCATAAATTTGCAACTTTATGATCTCAGAAATATCTGAGTTGTTTTCATATACATTTCTGATTAAATTCTCTCTTAATTCTCAGAAACCTGAGGTTTTTTTTGTTTTGTTTTTTCCTTCAGATTATTACCCCGTCCCTCTGCTCCATATTTTTTTAACCCACAATGACCCTAATACACCACTGTAAGTCAACTAGACAAGTTAAATACAGTGAAATATATAAACATGCGTGAACATTTCAAAAATATTTTTTGTGCACTCACAGCTATATTTTCCTATAATAAGGTTAACATTTGTGTGGAATTGCCCATTTCTGTCCTGCGTGTGTGCATTTGCATTTAATTAATTTATTCTTGTTCCAGGGAAGACGCATTGCTCTTCTGCATGCCTTTGAGTTGATCCTTTGTTGCATTATTTAACCTCCACATGTAGATTGCATTCACTGAACCCCTCTATCTTCCTTCTCCCCCTCTTCCTAACAGGCTAACTTGAAGAAGTTTATGGAGTATGTTCAGCAGAGGAATCCTGAGAAGGTTTCAAAGTTTCTGGAGAAAGGCCTCGACCCAAATTTCCATGACCCAGAGACCGGGGGTGAGTCATATAATCCTCACTGTATGGGATGAGAGGGCTCTCAGCTGTACACTTTAGTTCTGGATCGGTTCTTACAGCTTTTCACAGAACACTGTGTGTGTGTGTTAGTATTTTCACAAAGGAAAGATACTTTACGTCGTATCTAAGTGTAGTGCTGCCATGCCAGAAGAAGAAAAATGGATCAGGATCACATTATAACTTGAAAAATTTGTGATGAGATGTTTTTCACTTTTTATTAGCAAGATATTTTCACATTATAACAAGAAAAACAGATCAGTATCATGTTAGAATGTGAAAAGTTTATTGCGATGTTTTTTTCACATTTTAATATCATGTTATTACGACATGGAAACTTATCACATTATAACAATATATATATATATATATATATATATATATATATATATATATATATATATATATATATATATAACATTATAACAATATACTATTTACTATTTATCTTATAACATGATCACCTTATAACGTGAAATGTTTCATGTTATAACAAGATAAATAGTATATCGTAACAAGAAAAGTTCCTTGTTATAACGTGATAAGTTTCTTTGTCATAATTACATGAAGATATCTCGTTAAAAAGTGAAAAACAAAACATCTTGTTAGCACAAACTTTTAAGGTTATAACATCATACTGATCTGAGGTGCTTTTTTTTTTTTTCCTTGGTGTGGCAGAAATATGCTTATGCAACTGTGGAATTCAGTTCAGATTGTATAATAAATAAATGATAGATAGATAGATAGATAGATAGATAGATAGATAGATAGATAGATAGATAGATAGATACTTTTTTAAATTTCTGATTTTTTTTTAAATTTCTGATTATTATTATTTTTTATTTCTGATTTTTATCACTCGCTGGCTGAAAGGCCCAAAGGGGGATTATGTCATGGCGATTTCCGTCCGTCCATCTGTCCGTCCCGGGAAGGGTGCTCACCTTCTGAAATCAACTCCTCTCACAATTTGTGGAGGAATTTCACGAAACTTGGCAGGATTCTTTGTTATATATCAGTAATACGCAGATTGTAATTTTGTTAAATCCAGTCACATTTTACCAGAGTTGTGGCCCTTGATTAACAAAATTATATTTTCACAATTTCATGAAGGTGTGTTTGCCTTCTGACATCAACCCCTCTCACAATTTTTGGACGAATTTCTCAAAGCTTGTCAAAAGGCCTTGTTATTTGACGGTAATACGCATATTGTGATTTAATTTCGTTTGTGAAAATTTTCCCAGAGTTTTGACCCTTGATTAAATAACTTGTACTTTGACAATTTCATGAAGGCGTACGTTCTTCTGAAATCAACTCCTCTCACAATTTGTGAAGGAATTTCACCAAACTTGGCAAAAGGCTTTGTTATATGACAGTTATTGAAATTTTGTTTAATTTGGGCAAATTTTACCAGAGTTATGCCCTTGATTATTAATAAACTTGTACTTTGGCAATTTCATCAAGGTGTGCTTGCTTTCTGAAATCAACTTCCCTCACAATTTTTATCCCCCGCTGGCTGAAAGGCCCGAAGGGGGATTATGTCATGGCGATGTCCGTCCGTCCCAGGAAGGGTACTCACTTTCTGAAATCAACTCCTCTCACAACTTTTGGAGGAATTTCATGAAACTTAACAGGATTCTTTGTTATATATCAGTAATGTGCTTGTTGCAATTTCGTTCAACTCAGTTACATTTTACCAGAGTTATGGCCTAGTTGCCAGGTGGGGATATTGTGCTCTCAGAGCACTCTTGTGTAAATTTCTGATAGTGTGTGGCGTAATTTTTGCACAGTGACTCCAGTGACATTTCATGAGAAAAGGTTCATGCTCTCCACTTGTTGAAAATATGGAGCAAAGAGTGAGATTTGGCCTTATTAATAATAATAATAATAATAATAATAATAATAATAATAATAATAAGGAAACCATGACCTAATGGTTAGAGAAGCAGCTTTAGGACCAAGACGTCACTGGTTCAAGTCCCTGGATCAGTAAGAATGGCTGAATTGCCCTTGAGCAAGGCAGCTAACCCCCAACTGCTCCCCAGGCTGGATAAGAGTGTCTGCTAAATGCCATTCATGTAATAATAATAATAATAATAATAATAATAATAATAATAATAATAATAATAATGCATTCAGTTTATGTTGTTTCAAATCCCAGATCATTTTCCAACAGACAGAGAAAGTTTACACTGAGAATATAAATGAAGTGAAGTAGTGAACAGACACAACAGACCACTGACATATGTAACTGTGGTGCAGCTTTAAAAGACAGCGTTATCTGTAACTCTGCCTCTATTCACAATCCGCTACACAGATGCCTCCATATGCTGTCCATGTGTTTGGACATGAATGCACCGAGCAGAAGAAAGGGAAAGGTTGCTGTATGACAGCAGGATTTATTACAAACTCTGTGCTGTACGACACTTTGTGACTTTGTTGGAAGGTCTTGCATTTAAGAGGGTTACAATAAAACCAGCATGCAAAAGGCACTATAAATCCGTCCAGTGCAAAACAGCTAACGCAAGCAACTTGATGAGAAATATTGGAGACGAAAAATTTTTTCAAGAGTTTATTTCTAATATAATACTTATTGGGCATGTAACAACTCACCCAATTCACGATTCGATTCCATTCACGATACTGGGGTCACGATTTGATTTCTACGTGATATTTTTAAAAATGTATTTAATGAAGAAGATTTTATTACCAAAAAAATGCAATATTTATTTTCCTATTCTTTATCAATTTAAATATTCCTTTTGGTAAATATAAATAAAAAAAACAACAACTTTTATTTCATTTTCTTAATAACCAACAATAATTATTTACCCACATTTGTAAAGGTTGGACTAAAATATAATAGCCTATAATATATTTATAATGTACTAAAATATTAATTTTATTAAAAATTAAAAAGTTTATAACAAATAGGCCTTTTTTAAATAAACTTTTAAGAACATTGTAAAAAGAAGGCTTGTTTTTCAATCTATTTTTAAAGTAGCTCTTTTCCATTTTAGATTTTTTTTGTCTATTTTTGCAGCATTAGAGCTGTGTTTACTTCTGCCTACAGTGAAGTCAAGTGCATTCCCGCTGTTGTAGATTATAAACAATGTTATAAACAACACAGTTACAGAGATGACACAGCCTGATAGTAATCACAATTAATTTATTTCCTTCAGGCTTGTAGTACTTGAGTCTGACTCGTGCCCTAATTTTAAGACTCGTGACTCGTGTCAGACTCGTGCATTAACTGCATTTGGACTTGTAAATTGGAGACGAGGACTCTGATTTTTTTTCTTTATTTTTTGTAAAAAATATTTATATCTACATTAATTTTTATATTAATTTTGTGCAAGAGAATGCACATTCACCTGTTCATACAGGAACAAACTAACGTTAATGGCGCTAAAATGCCTGGAGAGAACGCCCCTAGGATTGTTCGCTTTGCTTATACAGACTTCTTGTGCAGTGGGAAAAAATGCACTGCTATGTGTTCCATATGTAGAAGAACTATCGAGGAGACGACGGGGACAACCTCGAACTTCAATTGCCATTTGGCAAGACTCCACCCAGAGAAGGAAGTGACACGCTATTTTCATTGCCCTGTTGATAGCGGGGTTTGCTTGCTGAGCGATGAACTAGCTAGTGTTAACCCTCTCTCATGTTATTTGCCCTGTTGATAGTGGGCGGGGCTTGCTGAGCGATGAACAAGCTTTTTATCTATAGCCTATTAACTAAAATTGGGCAGTCAGTGGGGCAGTAACATTAGTCCAACACAGTAGCAGAGACGCTTTCACATAAAGGCAACAACAGCCACCGTCAAATGCTGCGGTTGGAGTCTTGTTCTCAGACTCGACTCGAAATGTTCTTTATTGACTTGGACTCGACTCGGACTTGAACACTGGGGACTTGAGACTGGACTCAGACTCTCGGTTTAGTGACTCGACTAAAACACTTATTTCATCTCTTCAAATCATCATTTGTATCATTTATTCGCACATGATATATCATTACATGCCTAGTACTTATGATTAATGGTTTATTGACAATTACCATAACAAATCAATAATGATCCTAATTTTGAAGGCATGTTTCCTGATTTACTTATTTATTTATTTTTGCCAAAGTGTAACTTTGGGATTGAAATCTCAATACTACACCTGGTTTTGTTATCAGAGTCACAGTGTTGGTGTTCTGACAGCCCTGTTGTATATTATCTTCTTATACACAGTGTTTGTCTGAAGTACACCATACTGTTATTTTAAAAGATTTCTAAATAAAAATATGTTATCCCTGGTATCACTATAGGAGCAGCTACCGTAAATCAAGTCTCGTGAAATAGAACCGTACTGAAGTTATAATATGTGTAACAGGCATAACACTGAGGGAAAAGGAACCTCGCAGGGTAGGATTAATGAAAACACTGTCTAATATTAGTGAATAACATTAAAGGGCCAGAAACAAGGAAAATCACATGGACAGAAGTGAAAATATCGACATAATTTTACAAAATTGGCAAACCGAGCCTGTATAAAATTATAACCCGACATGACACTGAGAAACTCATGCATTTGTATCCTCGAGATTTCTGGATGATGGACTGGTCAGAAAAAGAAAGAAAGAACACAATAATCCAGCCTTATTGAAGCTACAATCAGTGCGTTTACATGCACATCCAAATCGAGCTGCTGTCGGTAATCGAGCTGAGGGTCCCAGCAGGGGTGCCAGAGAAATCCAATCCTACATGCACACAAGGAAATCGAGCTATTGTGTGAGGTACATTGTGCACCCGAGCCACAGGTAGCGCTACACGCCCCATCGTGTTGGTACACTTCCGGTTGTCGTCATGAAGAGGAGCTATTCAAGAGTATAAACAAAGTTATCAGTTCCGTGTTCACAAGAAGAGTGTTTGGAGTTTGTATGTATGAACAGAAGTGTTCCTAATAAAATGGCCACTAAGTTGAAGTTGATCTGTAATGGTGAACATATTAACTGTTAGCCTGCTAATAACTTACCAACTAATTGGAAATGGGTGTGTACATGCCCAGACACAAGTGTTCCTAATAAAGTGGCGGCTAAGGTGACGTGTCATGCCGACCGAGGCTGTTTTTTTTTTTTTTACGACCGAGGCTGTTGTGTTTCCCGCTTGTGGTCTCGTCACTCGTCACTTCCGGAAGGGGCAGTGCTGAAGTAAGTAGCTCGACTACGTAGCTTGATAGGGTTTACATGCACTAAGTAGCTCGGCTACAATCGCATAATCTAGGTCGTGTAGCTCGATTACGAGAAATCAAGTTCGGTTCAATTTCAGCCGAGCTAAGGTGTTTCCATGCCATTTAGAACTTCGATTTCAGTCGAGCAACGGCAGAAATTCGATTTTCTCTATGTGCATGTAAACGCACTCACTGGTTCATGTTGACAACAAAGTCCTACTTATGACATTTAACACCCCTGATGGTTTAACTCGAGCACATGTTACTGATCTCGAGCACTTCGCTCACCTCAGGCAGGTCTACTGTTAATCCCCAGTACCAGCCATAGCTCAGCTCTAAACTCTGGAATATTCTTCGTCTTAGGACTGAGTGTGTTAGAGACTTTTTATGATTTGTAGTAATTCTTAGAGCTTTCCATTTAATTCATTTATACTGTGCTTTATCCTAAACACCACATTTTCAGCTTTTAATCTTTTCTGTGTAAAGCTCTATCAGATTCTCAAGTGCTGTATACATAAAGATTATTATATGATTACTCACCACTGTAATATTTACAATGGAATATTAGGGCCATTGAAGATCCCATCTCATTATCTCTAGCCACTTTATCCTGTTCTACAGGGTCGCAGGCAAGCTGGAGCCTATCCCAGCTGACTACGGGCGAAAGGCGGGGTACACCCTGGACAAGTCGCCAGGTCATCACAGGGCTGACACATATGCCGCTTTTCCACTACAAACGTGGCTGAGTCGGGCTGAGCCGTGCCGTGCTGAGTTGGGCTGAGTCGAGCTGAGCGGGGCTGTTGGAGTTGCATTTCGACTACAACCGCGCTGAACCGTGCTGGCTGGAAGTGGGTGGACACATTGGGTGGAGTTAGCGAAAGTGGGTGGACGTCACGTGATGTCATTAAGCAGCGCAAACAGTGACATCAGTGAGCTTTTAAGCGGTAGTCTCACGACCTGAATAGTAAACAATAAACATGGAGGACATGGAGTCGTTAGTGTTGCTGGTCTTGGTTCTGTGGCTTGTTGTCACCGACAACGCCAACAGATACTGGCAAGAGCGTATAGATGAGGCGAGGCGCATAAGGCTTCAGAAATTCTTGTAATTCGTAATTATTCTTCTTCCGGGTTTACGGTGTTTACAGATCCCAGCGTGCTCGCGGGGCGTGTGTGGGCGTGTGAGGACACTCCTCCTCACCAATCAGTGCACAGGGGAGTGTCTGCTCACGCCCCCAGCCTCACTCGGCTCGGTTTGGCTCGCTTCAGCCCCACTCCAAAACCGTGCGAGTTTTAGGGGCTAAGCAGGGCTGAAGCGAGCTGAGTCGTGCTGTTCTTTGGTAGTCGAAACGCGAGCCATGTCGGGCTGAAGTGAGCTGAAGCGAGCTGAAAAAGGGTAGTGGAAAAGGGCCAATAGACACAGACAACCATTCACACTCACATTCACACCTACGGTCAATTTAGAGTCACCAGTTAACCTAACCTGCATGTCTTTGGACTGTGGGGGAAACCGGAGCACCCGGAGGAAACCCACGCAGACACGGGGAGAACATGCAAACTCCGCACAGAAAGGCCCTCGTCGGCCACAGGGCTCGAACCCGGACCTTCTTGCTGTGAGGCGACAGCGCTAACCACTACACCACCGGGTTCAGCAACATGCTCCGCCATTTTGTTTTTCTCTACTCATGGTATATGAGCTGATATCCTAGTAGTAGAGTAACCAATCAGAGCATATGATTGCTCATATCCAGTCAATGTGAATAGAATAATTCTTTTTTTATACCGTCAATGGCCCGAATGCGCCGTTGTAAACATTAGCCCATGTGGGTGTTGAATGCTAGCCTTTTCTTTCTTTCTGCTATATATTCACTAAAGAATATTATTATTATTATTATTATTATTATTAGTCATTTATAAGAGTCAAAGATGTCTTCCTGTTTGTTTATGCACGTGTAAAAGTTTACTTTGGACACTTGTGTTAATTTGCCGGCATGTCCGTGCATGTATGAATGAGATTTAGGTAGTCAGCTGTAGCTGAATTAGGACGGAGACACTCATATTTTTCAGCACAAGACTTTCAGCAGAGGCTGAGAATAGAAGCTGAATTATAAAGTAATCATGCGTCAGTCTCATGGATTTCGTACATCAGCTCAAGCGATCTAATGCAGTTCCGATAGTAATGTCCATTTTGTGTATTTTGTATTATGTGTACATGTTTTATTCTGTTGTGTTTTTTTTATGTCTGGTGTGTGACGACATTAGTTTCTCCAATGCGTATATATGAGAGAGAGAGAGATGGTTCTGCATGAATGATTATGGACTGACCTCTGACAGTGCATTATGAAAAGGCCAGATGACTTTTTATGCAGATTAACTCATCTTTATTCAAGATTATTCATTCAGTTGTTTTGAATGACTTATGTGCAACCTTCAGAAGAGATAATGGAGCAAACTGTTGTATGTGTGTGACTCAGAGACAAGGACTGTTGACACTGGTGCAGTTCAGTATTATTATAAGACAGGAATATAACCAGCAGTGTCCAGCCAGCAGTTCTCATTCCTCTACCCTGTCTTGTGTTGTGATTGTGTGTGATATTATAGATTTATTTTATTTAATTCACTATTCCACAGTAATAAAAGTGTCACTGTTGAAATCGGATCAATGTGACCACATGCCTGTCGGGGACGCTGTCAGTCGGGAAGCATTTCCAGAGAAACAGTAAGACAGAAACTTTACTAACATTATGTTTGTGTTGGGGCAGCATGGTGGTGTAGTGGTTAGTGCTGTCGCCTCACAGCAAGAAGGTCCGGGTTCGAGCCCCGTGGCCGGCGAGGGCCTTTCTGTGTGGAGTTTGCATGTTCTCCCTGTGTCCGTGTGGGTTTCCTCCGGGTGCTCCGGTTTCCTCCACAGTCCAAAGACATGCAGGTTAGGTTAACTGGTGACTCTAAATTGACCGTAGGTGTGAATGTGAGTGTGAATGGTTGTCTGTGTCTATGTGTCAGCCCTGTGATGACCTGGCGACTTGTCCAGGGTGTACCCCGCCTTTCGCCTGTAGTCAGCTGGGATAGGCTCCAGCTTGCCTGCGACCCTGTAGAACAGGATAAAGTGGCTAGAGATAATGAGATGAGATGAGATGAGATCTTTACCAATGTTAAATTCAAATGTGTCAAAGTGTAGAAGTCTTAATCCTTCTATCAGAGCCACCACTTCACATCAATTCTCAGTTTTAAAAAACTCCTAAAAAAAAATCACCTGCCCAAGTAACATTTTAGACTCTTGGATTATTCAAACAATCAAAGCTATAGATACTGTTGCATTGACAATTCCTCATTCATTTTTTTGTATCCTACTTTTATATTTCATATTTTATTTACTTTTAATATTGTAATTAAAGGAGAACTGAAGGCAATTTTTCTTATCAAAACTCTATTTCTCTCATTTTATTAAATATAGGAATGCATTTCTAAGAGCTGTTTTGTCATTGCTAGAGCAAGTTATGAGTGTTTGAAATATGCTCTGTAATATATCAGCCCATATGTCAAAGCAATGACCGTAAACGAGATTCGCTGAGACCTGTGCGAGACATCGTAGGACGGAAGTAAAACGTACAGCGGAAATCAAAGTGACCGACATCTGTCAACGTTGTCAAAAGACGCGCGCGCCCTCTTTCAAATGCTGACGTGATCAAGCCGGAAGTTTTGTTTGTTTTGATAGCGATCAGGAAAGTTTGAAAAAAGTAGGCAGTAATCGTCATTTAAACTCGTTTTTGTGCAATATTTCGTTTGGAAAACAGTTTTCAAAATGGCGGCACTGACACCTGGCTGACACTTGACATTTCGAAGTCTCGCACAAGTCTTGTGAAGATCACGCAGATAAGCAACGCCTGCCGTGGACCAAACAAACTAAATTCAACACGGCTAAAAACCGAATAGGCCGATAAGTATCATATTTAATTGCAATTAGTTGCCAATACGAGTCACGATATAAGGTTACTAAAACTGAAAACGGAATTGAATAACACGTTAATTAAGAAATAAAGCAAGTTTAAAAATGACTTCAGTTCTCCTTTAAATTGATTTATTATGTTGTTCACTTATACATTGTTGTTGATAATCATATTGTTAGTTGTCAGCTTTATTGTATTAATTATATATATATATATATATATATATATATATATATATATATATATATATATTTTTTTTTTTTTTTTTTTTTTTTTTTATTGATAACTTGTTAAAAACTTGCTTATTATTTTATTAGCTTAGAATTTGATGTTAGTTGGGGGATGGCTTCATGCAAGCAAAAGAGGCTTTTCTCCCTCCCCAGCATGTACCATACTATTATCATTGTATTTATCCTGTTGTTTTTTTTGTTTGTTTTTTGTTTTTTAATGTGCAAAATAAAACGAACAAAAAAAATATTCCACCTGGTGCTTGTACTACAGTGGTGTTGAAATCTTTATTCAGTTTGGTCAGAAAGTGTTGATTAATTTTCTATAACAGCAGCACAGACAGTAGTTCCTCATTCTAATATGGTATCTTTTTTATAACAACAAATTACACAGTAGACACGCCATATAAATATTTTTTGAAAATGGAAAAGTGTGGAAGTTTTCCAGACAGAGATTTGTGTATTTTGTGGTTTCTCCATAACTGCTTTTTTGTGTTAACTTTGAGAGAGAGACAGAGAGAGAGAGAGAAAGAGAGAGGTGAGAGAAAGATTGTTTTCAGCTACTATAATGTTAGTTGCTTTGTAAACGTTCTACAAGATTAAATCTAACTACAAACAATAAAAAGTATCATGCGTCGTTCTGTATTAAATTATATAATTGTAAGCGTTGGTAAATTGCTGTGGTAAAAAAGTCATACTGTGGTGGAGCCACATCACAATACCCTACCGTTCATTATTTTCCTGTAACAGCACAGCCTGGGGCCAGATTTACTAACAGTACTACTTTTAGCGTTAAAAGCCTGCTGTCTGTATTTACTAAAGATGCACTTTGAACAGTTAGTATGTCTTAAAGCAGGGGTTCTCTATCTTTTCTGCTTTTAGGCCCACCTATTGCACTTGTACTGAGTCGGGGCCCATTAAAAAAGATCCCCAATTATTTTGGCTCATCTATTCTATTAGAATCTAATAATCTATTGTAAAGTGTATTAATGAGATGCAACATCACTCCCTGTTACAGATGGGAGTCCAGGAATTAAATAAATGCAATAAAAACACATTTTTAGATTGTAGCTATTGTATTTAAAACTGTATGGATGTGCCAGAAGCCGACATAAAACCATGCATGCAGGGCATTCTCACTCAAAAGGGATTAATGATCCAAAAGTGGAGTCTGGTCCATTAACACAAGAACTTATTGCCATGGTTGTGTTCAGCAAACAAGCAAGTTATTAAAACCAAGAAGTACACTCAAAAGAAGTGGATATATAAACCACTCAATGAGATTAGATCCTTACACGCTAACAAAGAAGGATTTTTCCTATGAAAGAAAAATTTGTCGACGCGGCTGTTCGGAGCTGTGGCCACAAGGTCTCCAGTGTCTGTCATGGTGGCAATCCCCAAAGCTGGTGGTGGACACCGGAAGTAAGGGATGCCGTCAAGCTGAAGAAGGAGTCCTATCGGGCCATGTTGGCCTCCGGGACTCCTGAGGCAGCTGACAGGTATCAGTGGGCCAGGCATGCCGCAGCTCGGGCAGTTGCGGAGGCAAAAACTTGGAACTGGGAGGAGTTCAGTGAGGCCATGGAGGAGGACTATCGGTCAGCCTCGAAGAAATTCTGACAAACCGTCCGGCGCCTCAGGAGGGGGAAGCAGTACTCTGCCAATACTGTTTACAGTGCGGGTGGGAAGCTGTTGACCTCGACTGGGGATATTGTTGGGCGGTGGAAGGAATACTTCGAGGATCTCCTCAATCCCATCTTCCATTGAGGAAGCGGAGGCTGATGACTCGGAGGTGGACTTGTCCATTACACAAGCCGAAGTCACTGAGGTGGTTTGCAAGCTCCTCGGTGGCAAGGCACCGGGGGTGGATGAGATCCACCCTGAGTATCTCAAATCTCTGGACATTGTGGGGCTGTCTTGGCTGACACGCCTCTGCAACATCGTGTGGCAGTTGGGGACAGTGCCTCTGTTGTGGCAGACCGGGGTGGTGGTCCCTCTTTTTAAGAAAGGGGACCGGAGAGTGTGCTCCAATTATAGGGAATCACACTTCTCAGCCTCCCCAGGAAGGTTTACTCCAGGGTACTGGAGAGGAGAATTCGGCCAATAGTCGAACCTTGGATCCAGGAGGAACAATGCAGTTTTTGTCCTGGTCGTGGAACACTGGAACAGCTCTATACCCTTCACAGGGTGCTCGAGGGTTCATGGGAGTTTGCCCAACCAGTCGACATGCGCTTTGTGGATCTGGAGAAGGCATTCGACCATGTCCCTCGTGGTATCCTGTGGGGGGTGCTTCGGGAGTATGGGGTTCGGGGCTCTTTGCTAAGGGCTGTCCAGTCCCTGTACGAATGGAGCAGGAGTCTGGTTCGCATTGCCGACAGTAAGCCAGACCTGTTCCCAGTGCATGTTGGACTCCGGCAGGGCTGCCCTTTGTCACCGGTTCTGTCCATAATTTTTATGGACAGAATTTCTAGGTGCAGCCAGGGGCCGGAGGGAATCCTGTTTGGGAACCACAGGATTTCATCGCTGCTTTTTGTGGATGATGTTGTCCTGTTGGCTTCTTCAAACCAGGACCTTCAGCATGCACTGGGGCGGTTTGCCGTCAAGTGTGAAGCGGCTGGGATGAGAATCAGCACCTCCAAGTCCGAGGCCATGGTTCTCGACCGGAAAAGGGTGGCTTGCCCTCTTCAGGTTGGTGGAGAAGTCCTGCCTCAAGTGGAGGAGTTTAAGTATCTCAGGATTTTGTTCACGAGTGAGGGAAGGATGGAGCGTGAGATCGACAGGCGGATCGGTGCAGCCGCCACAGTGATGCGGTCGCTTTACCGGTCCGTCGTGGTGAAGAAGGAGCTGAGCCAAAAGGTGAAGCTCTCGATTTACCGGTCGATCTACGTTCCGACTCTCACCTATGGTCATGAGCTTTGGGTAATGACCGAAAGAACAAGATCGCGGATACAAGTGGCCGAAATGAGTTTCCTTCGCAGGGTGGCTGGGCGCTCCCTTAGAGATAGGGTGAGAAGCACAGTCACTCAGGAGGAGCTCGGAGTAGAGCCGCTGCTCCTCCACATCGAGAGGAATCAGCTGAGGTGGCTCGGGTATCTCTTTCGGATGCCTCCTGGACGCCTCCCTGGGGAGGTGTTCCAGGCATGTCCCCCCGGAAGGAGGCCCCGGGGAAGACCCAGGACACACTGGAGGGACTATGTCTCTTGGCTGGCCTGGGAACACCTCAGTGTTCTTCCCGAGGAGCTGGCCGAGGTGTCTGGGGAGAGGGAAGTTTGGGCTTCCATGCTCAGACTGCTGCCTCCACGACCTGGCCCCAGATAAGCGGATGAAAATGAGATGAGATGAGATGAGATGAGAAAAATGTACTCACTAAATTTGACATTCGTAGAATAAATTTTGATCCTATTGCCGCTGTAACTAAATACAAAGACAACAGTTATGCATACTATTAATTAACTTAATGTGAAGATAATTAACAGATAATCAATGGATTTTAAGTTTGGGGGTTTTTTTAGATTGTGCTTATTTTTAGTCTTTTGTATTTGTAATTATTTGTATCTGTACATCAGGGCTTTACATTAACTTTTTTGCTCACCAGCCACTGTGGCTAGTGGGTTTCCCGAGTCACTAGCCATTAAGCCTTTTCACTAGCCACAATTTTGTTGCCAGGAAATCGCATTTTTTTCTTCACCATGATACGTTAAAGTTCGGAAGATCTAGACTTAATTATGAATGGCAGCGTATAATGTATATCTCTACAGTAGCACTCAAGTATTCAGTGCTGTTAAGTTACCGGTAGCTCCCTATATGAAAACATGCAACCAATTCAGACAAAAATATAAACAGAGTATTCTGTCTATTGAACTCAAATTCAAGCCCCTTACAATATGAAATATCATATAATATGACAAATAGCATTCAGTACAACTGAACTGATTCTAATATTAAAAGTCCAATTCAAAGCATTTATCATTGAAAAACATTTGATGTTTTGATATGCAAGTATTATGTGTATTATCAAGTATTATTATGTATATTATGTATTATCTATTAATTGTGTGTCTGTGTGTGTGTGTGTGAACGTGTAGAGAGAGACATTAAATGTCCTCATTACATTCATCATCAGATGAGTCTGAATGGTCAATGAAAAATGGTCTTCGTGACCTGCTATCAATTAGCATGCCGTAAGTTGATAGCTGGGGCGAGATCAACTTCTTTGCAATCGCATGAACATTTCTAAACAGCAGCTTCATCCTCTCCAGCTCAGCCGACTTCATGACAGCCAGGGACTTGAAAGCAATGCTGTCCTGTAGTGAACCAGCCGTCTTCACCGGTTTTGATGTTATAGTACCGATGTGTGCATTTGACTTTTTGTGGTCCTTTATAGTTTCGAGTTTAAAATTGCTGGTGCCTGTCTTTGCCAGACTCTCTACAGTCTTCACAGTACATGGTATTTTCAGTTTTGTTATGAACTAGCCAATCTCACCCGAACTTCCATTTGTCATTGAACTGTCTTATCTTCCTATTAGCGTCTTGTTCATCTCCATGGCCGTAGCCAGCTATGAGGCCCCCGAAGTCCGGACCTCAGTCATTTCTAAGAGCTGAAAATACATTTGTACGCTAAATATTCAACTGGATAAAAAAAATAAAGAATAACATTAAAACTTCTCCATAAAAAGTGCATTGTTAATTATGTTAAACGTTGATTCTGTCTTCTGTGTGTGTTTGGTGCATGCGCCTCTGAGACCAAGAACACAAAAGCAAATGAGCGCGCGACTCGGGTGAGGAACGCAGTGCAGGAGACACGGGGTTTCCATGGTAACCATCAGCACACTTTCACGAATTAGGCACGTAATATTACATTGCAATGCGTTTATTATATCAGATGCCTTCAGAGAAAACTACAAATATTGTCATACCACAGAATAAACCACCCACCAAAGTGGCTAGTGGGACTAAAGGCATTACCCGCCAAAGCCGAATTTTACCCGCATTTGGAGGGTGGGCAGGTGCTAATGTAAAGCCCTGCTGTACATGCACAACCCCACCAGCTCTGCTGGTCAACTTATCAAGTCAAGTTTATTTGTATAGTGCTTTTAACAATAAACATTGTTGCAAAGCAGCTTTACAGAATTTGAACGACTTAAAATATGAACTAATTTTATCCCTAATCTATCCCCAATGACCACGCCTGTGGCGACGGTGGCAAGGAAAAACTCCCTTATCGTGTTTAAATAAAGTTATTCATTCATTATGAGTTGGAAAATTATCCATCCGTTGAGTTCCCCGACATCTCAAATTACCTGGTGCTGCAGACATCGTTCTACATGGACACACAGATGAAAACCTGGAAGAGCATGGAGGAGAACAACTTTTTCTATGCGGCTGGGTTTAAGATCTGGAGATCAGGACACTATAATATAAATGCCGTATCATTTTTGGCCAGGTAAAGAGGAATTTCTGGGCTTTTTGTAAGCATCTTTGAAAAGGTTGCTAGGACGCTACAAGTTTTAGTATCGGGTCTAAACAAATGACAACTGTTTGATTCTCAAATCCTCCCTGTTCTTCTCTTCCAGCAGGCATCACAGATCCATATAATTTACCCACAAATGTATTTATTTATTCAGCCTGCTGTGCTCTCTCTCTCCCTCTGTGTGTGTGTGTGTGTGTGTGTGTGTGTGTGTGTGTGTGTGTGTGTGTGTGTGTGTGTGTGTGTGTGTGTGTGTGTGTGTGTGCGCACGAGCAGGTTAAATGTGACCAAAATAAAGGCTTGTTCTTCTTAATTTACACACAAATGTATTTATTCCACTTGAAAAGTATTTGGCAAACCAGCTACCGGATTTGGGACACTACAACATCCTGAACTATTTAGTATTTGGCTTCAAACTTGAAAAAATTTTGCGGTCCACGAATGGGCCGCAGCCCAGTGGTTGAGAAACAGTCTTAAAGAAAATATCCTGCAAATAAACAAATTGAGCTAAAAGTCAATCTTTGTCTGTCCTTTATAAAAAAAAAAAGCTGCATGTTGAATTTGTTCTTAATGATGTAATCAAAAAAGTGGTGAAAATACACAGGACTATTTTTTGTCATGGAGGCCACCATAACTCCATCGTGCGTGATGTCATTTTCCGCGAGCACAGCGGAGGTGTACAAGCGCATGCTATACTAGACTATAGTATAATATGATGATCTAGTGTGACTTCTCGGTCAATTTGTTTGCATTTCTGTACAAAAATCACAGCAATGCAGTATTAGAAAAGGAATCAAAATAAAGTTGTGTCGAGTTTATTGCCTGTTTATTTAAAAACATATTTACCTGCTTATCTTCCATCTATTTGATGTGTGACATGGTGTGCTGTCGGTGTTTTGTGGTGAAACGAAGTCAGGATCACATCTGGCTTTAGTTGTCGTTTCTGCCTCGTGTCTCGCTTCTTCCCAGTGATTTTTTCATACAAATCCTCCACAAAACAATCTTCTGTAAAATGCTTACTGCACAATTTGCTGCTTTTTCCAGGAGTAAAGTTTTCTCACTTTACTTGATGAAGCCACTCGGCCAAACGTCTCAGATCCAGGATGGAATGAGGAAGATGTGCGAAATCCTACGGCACGCAGCGCCACCCTCGTTTTCGTTTCCTAATATATCCATTTATCTGGCTAATCCAGTATGGCCACGCCCAGGGAAATGGTCCAACAGACTGATGTTACAACGTTAACATTTTTTTCAGCTAAAGTCCGCTTATTTTTTCTTCGAGAGCATCTTTTATTAAATGTATAATTCATAACCCTGTAATTTCAAAATTTCCAGGTTAATCGCTTCTTAACTCATTTTGTGCTTGACATGGCTGTGTTACTTGCTGCCAGGATGAGGTGCTTCCAAGAACAGAAGGGAGAGAATTTTCTCCACTCGTGTTCATTTTTTTTGTAATGTGAGAGGAAAATGTTATCAGAATATATAAATTTTTAAGGCATGCTATTCTTAATTTGCTGGAGGAAATCAAAAATGAACTGAAACCTCCAACGACAGTGGTGCTTGAAAGTTTGTGAACCCTTTAGAATTTTCTATATTTCTGCATAAATATGACCTAAAACATCATCAGATTTTCACACAAGTCCTAAAAGTAGATAAAGAGAATCCATTTAAACAAATGAGACAAAAATATTATACTTGGTCATTTATTTATTGAGGAAAATAATCCAATATTACATATCTGTGAGTGGCAAAAGTATGCGAACCTTTGCTTTCAGTATCTGGTGTGACCCCCTTGTGCAGCAATAACTGCAACTAAACATTTCCGGTAACTGTTGATCAGTCCTGCACACCGGCTTGGAGGAATTTTAGCCCATTCCTCCGTACAGAACAGCTTCAACTCTGGGATGTTGGTGGGTTTCCTCACATGAACTGCTCACTTCAGGTCCTTCCACAACATTTCGATTGGATTAAGGTCAGGACTTTGACTTGGCCATTCCAAAACATTAACTTTATTCTTCTTTAACCATTCTTTGGTAGAACGACTTGTGTGCTTAGAGTCGTTGTCTTGCTGCATGACCCACCTTCTCTTGAGATTCAGTTCATGGACAGATGTCCTGACATTTTCCTTTAGAATTGGCTGGTATAATTCAGAATTCATTGTTCCATCAATGATGGCAAGCCGTCCTGGCCCAGATGCAGCAAAACAGGCCCAAACTAGAGGTCTGTGCGGGACAGAATTTTCAGTCCCGCTCCCGCCCGCTCTCACATTGTGCAGTCCCGCTCCCGCCTGCTCCCGCAAAGAATTATGATTTTCAGTCCCGCTCCCACCTGCGCCTGCCATATTTTGTCCTGCTCCCACCCGCAAATTCCGCATGATGCAGACGTTCACGTTATTTCTCATGAAAGTTCTCGTCATTGGCTTGGGGAATTAAACATGCTGAGCTTAGCTGAGCTCTCCACTGACCGATCCTTCACCTAGCGCACGTAGCGAGGGTGCGCGTTGCCAGGCGGCATGCGCAGCTGAGGCTTTACAGAGATACCCAACACACCTACCAAAATCTACAGTGGATATTAAGAATATTGTACATTGCACATAGCTTATATGTCATTCCTCACATTTACATTCTGGGAAATACAAGTAGGCCTATAAGAAATTAATAAAATTTAAAGACACAGCGTGATGGTGCCCCACCCCCTACTTTGAGTGGATTTGAGCATAAATATCTACAGCTCACAACACTTATCAAAACAAGCAAAGGGCAGCTGATTTCCCTCTGCGTCGTACACGAGTGAGAACGACTTCCAAATGTCTGATTTCAGGACTTGACTTTTTAACGGTAAATGTACCTCTTTTTAAAGCAGCACTTACTTCTGAAGCACTGTGAGCTTCACTAGAGGAGCTCTGCTCTTCTGCCATGATCGGAGATCTCAAACACGGAAGAGTGGAAAGGAATTGGAAACATACGCGAGATTAGACCACATCCACAAATTTAGGCATCTTAAAATGTTTTTATTAATGCCAAATAAAATATCCAGCACAAATTATATATGATAGACATAAATTAATAATTTATAAATTTTATTTTAAACACGTTTTTAGTTAGCAGGACTGCAGCTTATCACCTCTCCCGCCCGCTCCCGCATTGTGCACTCCTCCTCCCGCCCGCTCCCACAATGAGCTTTCAAAATTTGTCCCGCGCTGCACTGCTTTGCGTCGGGTCTCACGGGTCCCACGGGACTCCCGCGGGAGTGCAGGGCTCTAGCCCAAACCATGATACTACCACCACCATGTTTCACAGATGGGATAAGGTTCTTATGCTGGATTGCAGTGTTTTCCTTTCTCCAAACATAACGCTTCTCATTTAAACCAAAAAGTTCTATTTTGTTCTCATCCGTCCACAAAACATTTTGCCAATAGCCTTCTGTCTTGTCCACGTGATCTTTAGCAAACTGCAGATGAGCAGCAATGTTCTTTTTGGAGAGCAGTGGCTTTCTCCTTGCAACCCTGCCATGCACATCATTGTTGTTCAGTGTTCTCCTGATGGTGGACTCATGAACATTAACATTAGCCAATGTGAGAGAGGCCTTCAGTTGATTAGAAGTTACCCTGGGGTCCTTTGTGACCTCACCAACTATTACACGCCTTGCTCTTGGAGTGATCTTTGTTGGTCGACCACTCCTGGGGAGGGTAACAATGGTCTTGAATTTCCTCCATTTGTACACAATCTGTCTGACTGTGGATTGGTGGAGTCCAAACTCTTTAGAGATGGTTTTGTAACCTTTTCCAGCCTGATGAGCATCAACAACACTTTTTCTGAGGTCCTCAGAAATCTCCTTTGTTCGTGCCATGATACACTTCCACAAACATGTGTTGTGAAGATCAGACTTTGATAGATCCCTGTTAAAGCAGGGTGCCCACTCACACCTGATTGTCATCCCATTGATTGAAAACACCTGACTCTAATTTCACCTTCAAATTAACTGCTAATCCTAGAGGTTCACATACTTTTGCCACTCACAGATATGTAATATTGGATCATTTTCCTCAATAAATAAATGACCAAGTATAATATTTTTGTCTCATTTGTTTAACTGGGTTCTCTTTATCTACTTTTAGGACTTGTGTGAAAATCTGATGATGTTTTGGGTCATATTTATGCAGAAATACAGAAAATTCTTAAGGGTTCACAGACTTTCAAGCACCAATGTAGAAGGAGTCACGCACTTTTTTGCAACCCTATGCTGATTTATGCTGCTCTTGGTAGATTTTGCTGGTCGTTATTAAAATGTCCTGGCTGTGTTTGTGTTCATGAATTTGCACATTCGTAGTAGATCACCTGTAGCCACTCCCATCAATACTTTACTTTTTTTTATTATTATTATTTTTTTTATTACCCTGTTTGGTAAACCTGGCCCTGAGTCTTTCATTACTGACTCAACCCCAGGAGCTACTGCCGCATCCAGACTGGCATTCCTTTTTTTTATTTAAAGACATGCCTTTCCTATCACCATCCCTGTAGTTCCTGAGTAATTCATAATAACTGAATTATGCTCTTTCAAATGAATAAGTGAATAATAACTGAAAATAAGCCAACATAATAAGCTTTGTGTTTGCCTCACTGCCTCGGGGAGATCAGGAGTCTGAATTTCCACAATACCACAACAGTCCATGGATTATAATTGGAAGGGAGGCCCTCCTTCTTCTTCTTCTTCTTCTTCTCCTCCTGTCAATCAAAATACAGCTTGGCCATTTCTGCCATGTTTTAGAGTGTGTGTGTTGGGGGGGGGGGGGGGGGGGGGGATGGAGTTGGCTGTAACTGAAATAGTAAAAAGTGTCTGAAGACGTATTTGTTTTTATTTTATAAACTTACTTTTCGTTTCAACATTTTCTCAAAGTGTCTGACGTGTGTGTGTGTGTGTGTGTGTGTGTGTGTGTGTGTGTGTGTGTGTGTGTGTTGATGTGTGCGCAGAGTGTCCATTAACGATGGCAGCTCAGTTAGAAGGCTGTGCAGAGCTCATTAAGGTGTTGAAAGGTGGAGGAGCTCACCTGGACTTCAGAACGAGAGATGGCATCACTGCTCTCCACAAAGCTGTGCGCACAAAAAACCATACTGCTCTGATAGTAAGTACAACACACACAGGTGTGTGTGTGCACAAGTGATGCTTCTTATATGGGACTAAGTCAGTGCCCTCAAATGCTTATAAAGGAAAATCAAACGCAGTGTTTGTGGGGAGAGTGAGAGTATGTGTGTGTTTGTGATTACTGCCCAGTCCTGAGAGATTTGAATGTCTCCTGCTGAGGTACAGTACCAGTTTATTTTCTCTGCTGTTTTGTTCTAGACAGAAATAAACTTCTGCCTCTTGGATAACTAAAACTAATAGTCACCGAGGGTACTTCTGTATACCGTAGATCACATAATTTAGGTTATTGAACACACACAAAGACACTATTATTACACCGAGTGTAAGTGGGGACTAAAGTGTAACACATAAACAAAGGTTGTACTAACAGGATACTAGAGACTTTAGGTGCCATTTTTAGCTGTGTGTGTGTGTGTGTGTGTGTAGACACTGCTGGACCTGGGTGCGAGTCCGGACTATAAAGACAGCCGAGGTTTGACTCCATTGTACCACAGCTCCATGGTGGGTGGCGACCCCTACTGCTGCGAGCTGCTCCTGCATGATCACGCTCAGGTGGGCTGTGTGGATGAAAACGGCTGGCAGGAGATCCACCAGGTAACTAACACACACACACACACACACACACACACACACACACACACACACACACACACACACACACACACACACATATCCCAGTGCATTATGAGAGCTATGAACAATATGGACAACAGATTGCTGTACTGTCTGGTGTATTCTCAGACTATACATTTGTATTTGTTGTTGTTGTTGTTATTTAAGTAAGTAGCTGAATATGTAAGTTGTAGTCAGTAAGTAGTCCATCTGTCTGGATCTGCTCAGCTTGGAAAGGAAACATGAACCATTAAAAAAAAACAATATGGTTACTCTATTTGCTTGAAGAATAATGATTATGACATGATCATAAGGCATTTTATGTCTCCGCCCCAGAGTGATGAAGGCATTATGTTTTCTGGATGTCCATCTGTCTGTCCGTGTGTGTGTGTGTGTGTGTGCCTCAGTCTGAAATTATTTTCACCTCAAGAACGAGTGATTTGAATATTTGTCAGATTTACAGTACCAGTCAAAGTTTGGACACACCACACCTTCTTCTAATTCAATGGGGTTTTTAAATTTATTTTTATTAATTAAGTCATTTCATGTCTTAAAGTAATGATGGATGTCATTTCTCTTTTCTTAGTTAAACGGTTCTTGACATAATATGGATCACTACAGTTGCGGAATAAGGCTATTTACTGTATTATTATTATTATTATTATCTCATCTCATTATCTCTAGCTGCTTTATCCTTCTACAGGGTCGCAGGCAAGCTGGAGCCTATCCCAGCTGACCACGGGCGAAAGGCGGGGTACACCCTGGACAAGTCGCCAGGTCATCACAGGGCTGACACATAGACACAGACAACCATTCACACTCACACCTATGGTCAATTTAGAGTCACCAGTTAACCTAACCTGCATGTCTTTGGACTGTGGGGGAAACCGGAGTTTTTTACTACTTTTTTTATTTTACCACAATTCCGTATATGTCCCAGATGTTATTTCATAGTTTTGATGTCTTGAGTATTGTTCTACAATGTAGAAAATAGTCAAAATACAGAAGAACCGATGAATGAGTAGGGGTGTACAAATTAGTGACTGGTACTGTGTGTGAAATTTTACAGGAACCAGCAAGAGAGAAAAAAAATAGATTTTGGAATTGATCTTAAAAGTGCAGCACGGTGGTGTAGTGGTTAGCACTGTCAGCTCACAGAAAAGGTCCCAGGTTCAAACTTCATGCCCGATGGTAGCCTTTCTGTGTGGAGTTGGCATGTTCTCCCCGTGTGTGTGTGTGTGTGTGTGTGTGTGTGTGTGTGTGTGTGTGTGTGTGTGTGTGTCTGCGGAGGTTTCCTCCGGGTGCTCTGGTTTCTTCCCACGTCAAAGACATACAGATTAGGTAAAATATCCATCCACTGGGGTTGCCCAAACCAGTGCATACTTAGTGCCAGTCCCAGGCTCCGATAGATTGAAGAAGGCATCAGGAAGGGCATCCGGTGTAAAACCGATGCCAAAAATCAAATATGCGGAACAGATCCGCTGTGGCAAGGCAAGGCAAGTTTATTTATATAGCGCATTTCATACATAGTGGTAGTTCAATGTGCTTTACAGAAGTAAAGGCAAAACAGTAAACAATAGAAAATAAAATTACATAAAATAAAGGGGGAAGAAGAGAGAAAAATAAAATAATATGAGAATTAAGCAATAGTAGAAATAAAGTAATAAAATGAAGTAAAAGTTCAGTAAAAAACAGCAGAATAAAATGGAATAAAAGTTAAGTAAAGTTTAAAACATGCAAAGACTGTAAAAGTTAAGTAAAGTTTAGAACATGTAAAGATGATGATATTAATCATTTAGCAGAAAGCATCTGAGAACAGCTTGGTTTTTAGTCTAGATTTGAAGCTGCCAACAGCAGGAGCATTTTTAATGTCCTCTGGGAGTTGGTTCCATAGCTGTACTGCATAGTAGCTAAAAGCTGCTTCACCACACTTTGTTTTAACAACAGGTTTTACCAGTAAATTTTGCTGTTGCGATCTGGTAGATCTGATTGGGTTCGGCCGCTGCAACATATCAGAGAGGTAATTGGGCCCTGTACCATTTAGAGATTTGTACACCAGCAGCAATGCTTTAAAGTCAATTCTGTAGCTTACTGGAAGCCAGTGAAGGGACCTTAGAATTGGAGTAATGTGCTCTGTTCTTTTTGTTCGTGTGAGAACCCTAGCCGCTGCATTTTGAACCAGCTGAAGTCGTTTGATGGTCTTTTTTGGCAGGCCTGTGAAAAGGCCATTGCAGTAATCAACCCTACTAGAGATGAAGGCATGTATGGAGCACTTGCATGTGACGTCACAGCCGATCCAGATTGTGACAGACGCCATCTTGTCGGTCAAACGCCATATTTCCGCCTTCTACTTCTACTTCTGCTTCTACTTCTACCTTTTCTTCTGGAAAACCCTACTATATACAATTCTACTACAACGGCTGCAGCTACAAGCTCTCCCTACCTGTGCACGGTTTTTATGTTTTTTGTGTGTATTTTTGCGTGTTGTTCGTCTGTACCGGACTTCAATATCCACTACAACCGTATGGACTTACTGGACATTGGTTTCCAGCAGAAAATGACGGTTTGTAGCGATTTCCATCGCATGCACAACATTCCGGACGAGATAGCGAGACCAGCGGGGTCTCCGTGGATTGTTATCGGAAGCAAAGCGAAGGAGGCGGCATCGGGAGCGGAAGCAAAAGCGAGGCTGCAGAGCCGGCCTGTTGACTAAGCTCAGAAAACAGCTACTCAAACCTCCAATGCTAAGCCTCTACCTCTCCAACGCCAGATCCATGGTAAACAAGACGGACGATTTGGAATTACAGCTGGAATTACCTTATTCTATTCTATAATCGGCTGGTCAGTGTAAAATACTTAAGTGACTTACCCGTCCAATGAGGATTATTTTCTTGTTTACAAGATGCCACATCTGAGTCGCTGACAAATCCTGAATTTCTGTAAAGATAACTGTCCAGAGATTTATAAGCATGCAGTGCTTCACCACTGAACAGCGAGGGAAAGTTAATGAGGTAATTATACACGTCCGGGTATTCCGCTGGCAGTTCAATATCCACTGACACGGTCGTGAAAACTACGTCCGGTAAGCCATAAGGGTCACTAATCTGTAGATCGTTTATTTTAGACATATATCTAGTTATCTGTTCATTAGAAAAATGAGCCGTGTAGTCCGTCGGTTGAAATTGATCCGTTCTGTACACGAGTGCCGCAGTATTCAGCTGTGTTTTTTACCGACAAGATGGCGGCTGTTAACTTTCCGGTCACGTGACTGCAAGATCTCTATAAGTTTTTCCAGATCATTTTTTGACGTAAGTCCTCTTAGTTTGGAAATGTTTTTAGGTGATAAAATGCCAATTTAGTGATTGATTTCATGTGACTGTCAAAGTTTAGCTCGCTGTCAATGAAAACACCAAGATTTTTAACCATATCTGGTGACCCCTAATGGGAGCAGCTGGAAGAAGAGGAGGATCGATGTCAAATATCTCATCTCATCTCATTATCTCTAGCCGCTTTATCCTTCTACAGGGTCGCAGGCAAGCTGGAGCCTATCCCAGCTGACTACGGGCGAAAGGCGGGGTACACCCTGGACAAGTCGCCAGGTCATCACAGGGCTGACACATAGACACAGACAACCATTCACACTCACATTCACACCTACGCTCAATTTAGAGTCACCAGTTAACCTAACCTGCATGTCTTTGGACTGTGGGGGAAACCGGAGCACCCGGAGGAAACCCACGCGGACACGGGGAGAACATGCAAACTCCACACAGAAAGGCCCTCGCCAGCCCCGGGGCTCGAACCCAGGACCTTCTTGCTGTGAGGCGACAGCGCTAACCACTACACCACCGTGCCGCCCCGATGTCAAATATATGAAATAGTTTTGCTTCCTATCTGTTTGAAGTATTTCTGGCATACAAATTTGTAACAAGAAGGACTCGGCTTATGACGGATCCATCCTCGTTCTACTTCTTCATAACCTACAGTTGGTCTGAACGAGGTGATTTGATTGCAGTGAGAAAGCAGTTTGGCTCTGAAACAACTAGACTGCCAGAAGCGAATCAAACATGTTATGGGTTTTGGGCAGCTTTTTTTGTTGTTGTTTTCTCTCTCTCTCTCTCTCTCTCTCTCTCTCTTTCTTTTGAAATGTGAGCTGCTGAAACAAAGAATGCAGCTCTGCAGAAATGCCATGTACTGTAGATGTTTGGACTGAGAAATAAAAAAGAAAATAACTACTTGATTTGATGTTTTAATTTAGTTATGTATAGAATCATCTAATCATTTCTTTAGTCTCCGTGTTTGGGTGATTTCAGAGCGTGTTCACACCACTTAGCTTTTTTATTGGTTTCTTTTATTTAATTATTTGGGGGGGAAACAACAACAATGCTACGTATTAATCAATATAAAAGTGACATAAAAACTGTTCTGGCGGCACGGTGGTGTAGTGGTTAGCGCTGTCGCCTCACAGCAAGAAGGTCCGGGTTCGAGCCCCGTGGCCGGCGAGGGCCTTCTGTGTGGAGTTTGCATGTTCTCCCCGTGTCCGCATGGGTTTCCCCCGGGTGCTCCGGTTTCCCCCACGGTCCAAAGACATGCAGGTTAGGTTAACTGGTGACTCTAAATTGACCGTAGGTGTGAATGTGAGTGTGAATGGTTGTCTGTGTCTATGTGTCAGCCCTGTGATGACCTGGCGACTTGTCCAGGGTGTACCCCGCCTTTCGCCCGTAGTCAGCTGGGATAGGCTCCAGCTTGCCTGCGACCCTGTAGAACAGGATAAAGTGGCTAGAGATAATGAGATGAGATTAGATAAAAACTGTTCTTCATCGTGGACTCTGCTGGAGAAACTTGACTGTAGTTTGCACTGAATGCATTTTCAGATTATTTTTTTTTAACCCCCCAGTAACCTGGTAAAGCAGGCTTGAGCTGCACTAGATTCATTTGGACCTGAAATATGAAATGACAAGAACCTTTTTCTTCAGCCTTAAATATGACATTGACTTTTTTTTGCCTTTTCATCATTGATTGAGAGAAGAAGAGATCGAGGCAGAGAGAGAAGGAGACTGAGGGAGATAAAGGTGAAAGGGTTGGTGCAGTCAGTCAGGCTTTAGCTGAGGAAAGTGAGACAAATAAGACTGTGATCTGAGCTCTGTCCGGATTTAACCTTTTTTTGTCAAGTCATTTACAGCTCTAATGCTCCCAAAGCCTGTTCTTGGTCACAGAGTACTCTTTGTGAGGTCATAACACACATCTGACATTGACTCGACCCTCTCATAATAAAGACAATAGGACTGTCCATCCTGCATGACTGAATCTGCGTCAGTCTTTTCCTCAGAGACGCAAGGCTTCTGTAAAGTGCAGAACATGGAGAATAAATGAATGGCTTTAAAGTAGAAATGGTTCATGAGGAATCAGTTTTGTGTGTCTGTGTGAGGAATCAGTATCACAGCAACGATAAGAATATTTGACAGTCTTTGACCTTATGGGGACGTTTCGCTGGTCCCCATGAGGAACACAGCTTTTGGTTGGTTACAGAGATCAAACTTGGTTAGATTGAGGTGTTTTAAAACAAGTTTTGTCTGTGTGTGTATAAGTTATTCCATGAAATCGAGTCGTACATGAGCTGATAACCAATGAGGCGCGTAGCACCAAGTTGTCTATAAGCCATGTATGACGAGATTGAGTGGAATAACTGTTTTATTCTATCCACATTCACTGGATTTTGAGAAACAGAACATTTTTATTTTTTGCAAATTCGATAAATAAAAATGTTCTACAAAACGTCCAACAAAATCATTTCTGCTTGGAATGTAAACAAACCAACAAAATGACAGTAGCAGTTTGTGAAAAATGCTGTAATAATAATAATTCCTGAAAAATTAAAAGGTACGTTCTTACAATCAAATACTTTTATTCCATATTTTGTTGCTTTTTTCTTTTTTGTGGTCTTCTTCTTTAGGTTTTTTTTTTTTTTTATGGTTGGCAAACCAACTTAAAGGTGCATTACCACCACTGACCGGGCTGGAGTGTGGAACAGGAGATACTGGGGGGGACGACTATATTCTTAAAGCTATTTCTGTTTTTTTTTAAATACTTGAGAACAATTTTGGGGGTTTTGTTTTGAGTAGAGTTTTTATTTCGTCCTCGGTTGGTTCAGCAACATGCTTCGCCATTTTGTTTTTCTCTACTCATGGTATATGAGCTGATAGCCTCGTAGTAGAGTAGCCAATCAGAGTGCACGGTTGCTCATATCCAGTGAATGTGGATAGAATATATATATATATATATATATATATATATATATATATATATATATATATATATATATATAAAAAATGGCATGCCGTTCAGGAAATTAATCTTTGAATATATTGAATGAAACTTTGAATATATTGAATGAATCCCCGAATATATTGAATGAAACTTTGAATATATGGAATGAATCCCCGAATATACTGAATGAAACTCTGAATATATTGAATGAATCCCCGAATATATTGAATGAAACTCTGAATATATGGAATGAAACTTTGAATATATTGAATGAAACTCTGAATATATGGAATGAAACTTTGAATATATGGAATGAAACTTTGAATATATGGAATGAAACTTGGCTGACATCATGAAGGCACTGCCGCCATCCTGCAGCAAAAATGAGTCAGTCGGCTCGGGATTTGGTTGCGGCTATTTTAAACAATAAAGACATTGTTAACACTCTGGCGAATGCTTGTGGTTTTATTAGTGTTTACTTCTTTTATGTGCAACGAAGCTACGGTGACAAAGTCATTTCCCTCGTGGATCAAATTTGTATAACGGTATTTTCTGTATATAAAACTAATTTGTAAATTTTGTTTGTCGAGTTTTACAGCGTTTCTCAATATACTCTAATACTCTCCTCTGAGTCAGAGTTTTTCTTGGGACCTGTTGTCTGTCTGCCAAGCTGTGGGAGCGGGGGCAGAATATAAAGTTTCATCCCATATATTCAGGGTTTCATTCCATATATTCAAAGTTTCATTCCATATATTCAGAGTTTCATTCAATATATTCAGGGATTCATTCCATATATTCAAAGTTTCATTCAATATATTCGGGGATTCATTCCATATATTCAAAGATTAATTTCCTGAACGGCATGCCATAATATATATATATATATATATATATATATATATATATATATATATATATATATATATATACACACAGTACAAACACACAGCCACAGTGAGTTTATGCTTTAAGGAGTCTTGTCTAGAGCGTATCAGATTTTGTGCACTTAGGAAAGCTTTGGAGCATTATAAAGCACTTTGCCTCATTTTCTGATCATTTGTATATATCGTTTGTAATCGAATTTACACCATGACCCTTCACCCAAAATGTTTTTGATCAACCAAGACACCAAGATGTGTTTTGTGTTTCTTTAGTTTTGCACCGGAGAGACGAGGCTACATTTGGGCTGAGAAGACAAAAAATCAAACTTTTCCTTGAATGCATTTTTATGTCCATGATTTGATGCATCATTAGGATCTAATGTTCACTCTGACATGCTGAAACGTGATTGTGGTAGTATACTTTTTTTTTTTCTGAACTTGGAAATTTTCACAAGATCAGTGATTCTTTCTGTACAAACTTACCCTTGTTCATTCCTGACTCTGTGTTTGTGTGTGTATGTTCATGTGGGCCATGAGAGGCGAGCTGAATATCGGAGACGCTCTTTACAAAGCACATTTAAAACACCACGAGTGCCGCCAAAGTGCTGTACGGTAGAATTAATAACTCAATAAATTGTTATTTCGGGATAAGACTGAATGCAGTTAACTAACACAATAAGACTAGACAAAAGCCAATAAAGATACAAAACAAGAGATTGGGATAATAAAATAAGACGAAAAGAGAATAACGCATAGAACTGAGCAAGCTTGTTCCAAAAATGCAAATAGAATGAAATAAAATAGGAGAAAATAAGAGAAATAAACTCGCCAGCGCTACACAATGGACCTGTTGACTGAGATGGAGGTTTTAATAAAAATAAAAAGAGGTAGGCTGTTCCATAGCCAAGATGCAGCGACCAAAAAGGCCCAGTTACTCTTATGCTTTAAATAAGAGAGGACTTTAGCATTCTGGAGGAGGACCAAGGGCAAAAAAGTTCAAGATAGAGCTCAGGGCCAGACCGTGTAGGGCTTTAAAAACAAATAATAAAATCTTGTACTGGATTCTACATTTGACAAGTATGCATGGTTTTGTCCCAGTGTATTCACACACACACACACACACACACACACACACACACACACACACACACACACACACACACACACTTCACAGCTTTCAGAGACATTACATTATCACATCCTGTCTCCCTCTGTGTCCCACTGTCACTCCATCCCTTCCCTCCTCACTTCCTCATGCTCTTGTGTTCTCCTCTAACCTCTCTGTCTCTCTCTCTCTCTCTCTCTCTCTCTCGCCATCCTGTCTCTCTCACCCTGTCACTGAGGGCCTCTTGTGCATTTTTTTCGTCACCCCACACTTCATTCATATGCAGAGAGGCCGTCCCTGAATAATAGAGAATTAGATTGTGACAATGATAATACAAAATAATTGTGCTATCTCTTGTATCATTGTGTGCACAGGGAATAGTAATGCAAGGGAGTAAGATGAAGGACAAAAGCAAGAAGAGAAAGAAAGAGAGGAATCAAAGAGAGAACAAAAAGCTCTTCCGGAGACGCGTCTCCAGATTTCATAGAAATAATCAGGGTTACTGTTCTGATGTATCTATAAATGGGTAAACCTTAACAGCTGCTCTACCCGCACTTTTCTTTTCTCTGTGTGTGATCAGGCCTGTCGTCATGGCCACGTGCAACATCTGGAGCACCTTCTCTTCTACGGAGCCAACATGAGTGCGCAGAATGCTTCTGGAAACACTGCCCTACACATCTGTGCCCTCTACAACCAGGTAAAACAAGCATGCCATACTAAACACATGTGTATGCGTACTTCCATGCATAGCTCTAGAGTTTCCGTCCTCACAAAATTGTGATCCTGCGATGATCTGGCGGTTTGTCCAGGGTGTACTCAGCTGGGATAGGCTCCAGCTTGCCCGCGACCCTGCACAGGATAAGCAGTTACGGATAATGGATGGATGGATGGATGGATGGATGGACAAAATTGTGACTCGGTTTTTTTGTGAACTGCAAGAAGAAGAATACCCGTATGCCTGGTTTATTAGCTCACATGGCCATAGGGCGATGAGCTATTGCCATCACACATCGTCCGTCCATCCGTCTGTCCATCCACAATTCGCAAAAATTGCTACTCCTCCCTGAGTTTTCAGTGGGTTTTGATTCTGATTGTTTGTTTTGTTTGGAAGCTCTAATCAGTCTGCACAAAACTTGCTCCTTCGTTTCATGATTTCTCATTAACAAGTCGCTAATTAGGCCAGTTAACGAACTTTCAGGAAAATTGCTACTCCTCCTTCAGTTTTCACTGGATTTTGATTTTGATTGTTTTGTTTGGAAGATCAAATTGTTCTAATTGTTCTCATGAAGAGCAGCTTGGCTAATTATAAACGAGTCTGGTTTCTCATGGTACAGCCGTATGAGCTACTGCGTCGCTGACACTCTGGTACTGTACACCATGATGTTAGTGTCTTCACCAGATGTGGGATCACCGCATTAAGGACCATATTTAGCAACATTTAGCACCACCTCAGCAACATGGTTGCTAATTCTTGTGTCACACATTGGCGTTTCAGCCTTGCATATGTACAGCATATCAGGATACGTGGCAGTAAGAAAGGAACGTCACAACATTGCCAGCTTACGTAGCTAATACTCTAGGATGCGTAACACGATCTCTTTGTATGCCAGAGTGCGGCGTATTTTTAAGTCCGCACTTAAAAATCTGTAGCATGTACATAGCAGCTTTGTTACATCACACATATGTCACATGTATGCCATAAAAACAAAAGCTACGCAGCAGTGACGCAGCAGGAACGTTGCTCAAACACCTGTTATGCCGTGCGAACGCTTTAGTTGATGTGTGTGATGAAGGAGGCTCCGGGGCTGGCTGGGTGGATGCGGCTGATGTCTTCCCTTGGCCTTCTTGGGTCCTGACTTCTTTGCTGGCATGATGCTTTCTTGACTGTAACGAATGACAACAAACACAGTGTGAATGCCGCAGATACGCTGCAGGTACACAGCAGCAATGTCACACGTAAAAACGAAACTCCATACCAACAAAACGGTTACGCCATGGCAACATATCATATGCTACGCATATGCCTCAATATGTCCTTTGAACCCCATACGCCACAGTAATGCCACACATGTCACAGGACTTTAATTTTGGACAAAATACGCCTCATTTCTTGGTGTTTGACCCACACACCACTTACGTAGCAAGATACCAGACAGTGTGACACAAGCATAAGCAACATTGACATTAAATATTCACTATTGCAATTTATGTTTCTCAGACAAAAAATTAGTCACGCTGTTCAGTATCAGGTTCTCTCTGGATGAATGTCCAAGATCAGTGACTCCTTCAAACCAGGTTCTACCGGGATGAATGGAGCATCAAAGTGGGTCATCAGTTGTTGGCCAGGCTCTTGGGCAACAGCTACACGAATGCATTTTAGTTGTAAAATGCATTATTTTTGCAACATTTACACCTGGCGTTCACACTTTTCTGGAGTTTTCGAGCCCCCAAAATGGAGACTTTTGGAAAAGCTGATGGATTTGGTTTAGTTTGAAAACTCCAGGGTAGTGTTTCAGAGTAGCCTGGCAAGCCAGACTAAATGTGAATATTTAGTCTGGCCTCACTCGTAGACATTTCCGAAGGGTGGGGGTGGAACAACCCGCTGTCTTTCAAACTGTCTCTGTGCGTATAGGCCAACGCTCTGACCAATCAGCGCAACAGTGACTGTGACGTAGTCAGAGTGACAGAAAGCAGTGGGGGAGGCCTTGAAATAAATAATTTTTCAAAATGTGTATTAATTAATAAACAGGTTCTAGATATTAAGAAGTTTGGAGATAATGACCACAAGTTTGGAGTCTGTACCACATACTTAACATACACTCTTATTTTTTTCCAAGTGTTTTTCAAGGGTTTGCTTAAACTGTTTTTGAGAGTTTTTATTTAGTGGTGTTTGGTGAAATAATTTCCCTTAAATTTAAAATAACGGGAAAATAAGAAACAATCAAAAAGTAATGTTTCAAAGCTGTTTATTAATTCTTCGTACTGCACAAACTAGCCCCATCCTTTTGGCTACGAGCGGAGCCAGCTGGTAGATCAGACTTTTGCCATAGCCGGTCGGCAAAACAGCGAAAACGTCTTTCTTGAAAAGGAATGAGCGGACAGCTTCTTCCTGCTCATGTTTCAACGAAAACTCCAAGTCTAATTCTTCTAAAACTGATTCCAAAGCGGAGTCAAACGTGTGCTGTTCACTAGCCATAGCCATCTTTCCTGTTGTGCTTTCTCCAGCGTCGTGCAGCTTTGTCGTCACTGCTGCAAAAGCCCACCCAAAGAATCCAAACAAAAACCTTGCGTTGTGATTGGCGGGCACGATTTGATGCCCGAGGTGTTTTGTTGATATGGTGCGAGGCTAGACCCACTCGTAGGCAAAAAATATTTTTGGCCGCTAGGCGGGTGGGTCTAGTTTACTAGGCTAGTTTCAGAGTAGATGTTTGGAAGCAATGACGCAGAAACCCACATTCACTGAGTTGCTTTTCCAGAAGAAAACAGGCACCACCAGATGTTTACATATACCAGCACATACATGCCCAATGAATGTGAATGGTCATGTGATTTGCATTCAGGCATGTTCGTATGGACGAAGATTATTTCTGATAGTGAGCTAAAACGCTCATCTGGATGGATATCATTTTCATGTTAAAATCTTTGTGAACGTAGCCTTAGAACAGAGATTAGTGCTATGGAAGTGGCCAAAGGGTGATATTGCATTCATGGATTAAAGTTTTCTGTTGCTGGGGGCGTCGTGGCTCAGGTGGTTAAGGCGCCATACCATGAATGCGGGCGACCCGGGTTCGATTCTGGCCCGAGGTCATTTCCCGATCCCTTCCCGTCTCTCTCTCTCCCGCTCATTTCCTGTCTCTACACTGTCCTATCCAATAAAAAAGGTGCAAAAAGCCCAAAAAAAAAAAGTTTTCCGTTGCTACGACGGAATTCCGTCAACTGGGAGCGCTAAAGGTCAATAATGAGAGTGATGCAGATCCGAGGGAAAACAAGGGTGACACCGATGTGATTTAGAACTTCACCAAGCTGCTGTGATTGCCTGTTGTTGAACCCTTTCTTGTGCTATGTTTGAGTATATGTAAAGGAATAAGTTGTTGTGCTAGATAGGCCTAAATAAATAAATACAGCCTCTGCTACTGTCTAGTCCCGGGGAGGCTCGGCGTAGGCCACTGATGAAACTATCTGGCTGTCCGACTACTAGGCAACTAGGTTATTTGTCTACTACTAATACTAGGCCTTTTGTAATAGTAGTAATAATGATATTTGCCTATTGAAAGGTGATCAGGTGAAAAGTTGAAGCCGCAGCAAGACCTTTGCTATTAAGCGTTTTGTAGGTTAAACAGGCTTCGGCAGACAACGTTCTGGAAAGGCTGTGTTTTTCTTTGGTTTGATTAGCCTACGATTTAATCTTTAAACATTATGGTTTCAGCAGTTCGCTTAAACATTGGAGGCTGCAGAGTCGGGCTGCAAGATTTCCCGACACTTGTTTAAGATGCCAAACTTCACAGTAAGGAGAAAATAATTCCACAGTATTTAGTGCCTCGTCAGTCTCAAAAATTAATAGTGAAGGACCAACGCGAATTAAGTCCCAAAAAACCATCTCGTAGGCCTATATTTTACATTTTCAAAAAAGTCCGGAATTGGAAGTCGGTCAGTGGAGTGTAATGAAGTGTCTCATTCACTAAACACAAAAGGTCGGAAAACAGTGGAGAAAACAGAGATTGCTTAAATAGGCTACTAATGGTTTACATTAGTAATTTAATGTATGTGACAAATAAATTCATTGATTAAATAGATAAAGAAGCCAATACTCCGAAGCTCAAAATTCAGGAAAGTGGCTCCGGTGTCGCAAGTGCACAAGAACAGTTATTTGAAAGTTAACCTAATGAATTTGTGCATGCGCGTGTGATTTCATGAAGAACCGGGACAATTGGCATTCGGTGAAAGATTCACACCTATGACTCATTATATTCGCACGCACCCTCTCTGCTTCGTTTTCCCGATTTACACGCGTGTCTGAAGATGGAGTTTTCAGAAATCTCCACTCTGCCCAGAGTTTGCGAAAGTAGCTGTTTTCAGTGACTGAAACCTCCATATAGGTGTGAATGAGAGGTGCAACCGAATAAATAAATATGCGTCTTTTTTTATCCGGCTACATGTAGGCTATCACTGCGCAAAGCCTCTAATGTTGAAATGATAGTAATATTTGTTAAAATAATAGTAGGCTAATTTCCACATTAATCGGTAAAATGGCACAAGGGATGTGATGGGGGGATGGCCGTTTTATAAGGGGAATGATTTTAGATTTTTATTTCAGAAGGGGAATCCTCCCCCTACCCCCCCTCAACTCGAGTATAAGGCCACCGGACACAGGCCCTTCAATTTCCATCACTAGAGTGCGTCAAATTACTTTCGGTTTTGCCAGACGTGCTTCTTTTAAATGAAGGCACAGATGTGTCAGACATCGACAAAACGGTAAAGAATAAGTGGAGATGGGCTTGGCTAAATGAAATGGGCGATAATGGCAAGCCATTTAGTTCATGGTGCAAAAAGATGAAAATGGCAGGTGTGCGCTTTTGTGTAGTTTCCCATAAAAAAAAGTCTATGGAAGCAATGGCAAAAAACTAGATGCCTTTGGCTTCACTGCGAAGAAGCAGAAAAAGTGAACTTTCACTTTACTTTTCTTGCAAGTTCTTTCTGTTCCACTCTTTTGAAAGCATGGTTCAAGTTCGACTGCACTTGCACTTTTCTCTGAACCACTGCTGTGCATTACTAAAGTATTGTTGAAATAAATTTGCACTTTGCACTGAAAACTTGATGTTTCATCATTTATAGCCAGTAATGACAATGGTAAAGTCTGGCCTTAGCTTTAGTCATTGTTAAAATTATGTAAATGTACTATAAGTAGGGGCCGAGGGGATAATGGACAACACGGCGTTTAAAATTTGACGCATCGCTGATGTGGTAGGGGCCAACGACATGGAGCTTTTTTTTCAGTCAGATGATATTTTTTTTGCTTTAATCCATGTGCATTTGGTATTATAAAAGGACTCCGTCAAAGGAAGTCAAACACACAGTTTAATGTGATAACAATGTGATCAACATGTGGAATTATTTGGAACAACAGCTTGACAATCTGGGCAAGCCTCAAGTAGGTCAAGTAGAGCTGGTGATGTGTCAAATGGAGAGTTGACATGGTTCAAGTATCTTACAAGAACTAAAGCTACAACATATGGCAAAAGGTTTTGGACACCTGACCATGTCATTCTTATAGGAGCTTTCTGAACATCCCAAACATATACAGTAAATTGCCAATTCACATTACTGTAAATCTGTTCAATGAGTTGTAACACCAAACCAAAAGTAGCTCTTGGCTCAGGCCATTATATTTCTGACGACAGCTTATATGGTGGTCAGAGTTGCTAGAATGCCAGTTCCTCTATTCCTCTACACCGGGGGTGGCCAACCCGCGGCTCGCGAGCCGCATGCGGCTCTTTGCCCGGTGTCATGCGGCTCTTACGTTCATATCAAAGTTTGTTTTGTTTTTTTTTATGTGCGTGTGCGCTTTGCTTGAGTTCAGTATGGTATTTTCGTCAAATGCATCTTCGCTTTGCTTGGGTATGTTATGGTATTTTCAGGTCATGTCAAATGCGCATGTGCGTGAGATAATCGCTAAGTTTTTGGGCAAGGTGTATCTTGTGTCAAGTAGCCTCTCAAAATGGCAATGAAAAAATGCACAGCAAAACGAAAATATGAAGACGAACATAGGACATTTTTAACAGAGTAGGAGAGTTTATACTTTTTTGTTGAACGTAATGGCAAGCCATTCTGCCTTATATGTCAGTCGTCATTAGCTCATTTCAAAGCTTCCCGCCTCCCTGAATAAGCAAGGAGCCAGATATGCAACACTAATTGAAAACTTTCACGAAAGCTTTGTAACCCGGTTCCGTGATATACAACTGAAAAGGCCACAGGTTACGTTCCTCGTCGACCCATTCAATGCGGAGATGGACTGTTTGAAAGCCCCGCTTGTCACAGATGAGGCTGCGGCTGAGTTGGAGATGATCGATCTTCGTGAGGAAGACCAACTGAAACCTGTTTTGAGGGAAGGCACCATTGAGTTTTGGAAAAGTGTGCCATTGGAAAAATACCCGAATGTGAAACGGACTGCGCTTAAGATACTGTCAATGTTTGGGTCAACATACGTCTGCGAGTCTGTGTTCTCTACCATGAAACACGTGAAGTCAAAGCATCGTTCTAGTCTGACTGACACCCATGTGAAAGAACTGCTTCGAGTGGCAATGACGGAATACAAGCCAGATTTGAAGAGGATTGTTCAAGGCAAGGAATGTCAGAAGTCCCACTAAGCAACATGCATAGTAAGTGCACACAATATTGATTGCTGTAAATGACTGGCCTGTGGTATTAGTACTGACTGAAGGAGTAAATTTCTCTCATGTTGGTGTGTGACATTTACTATTAATCTGGCTGAGCAGAGGTGCGTGTGTGTCTGTGAGAGAGAGAGAGAGAGCGGGGGGGCGATGTTCATGTGTGGTCATGTGTATGGTGTGGCTTTTTTTTGGTAATGCCATGAGTCCCACTAAGCAGCATGCATAGTAAGTGCACACAATGTTCATTGTTAAAAATGACTGGCCTCAGCCTGTGGTCTTAGTACTGTAGGAGTAAATATGTTGGTGTGTGACATTTACTATTAATCTGGCTGAGCAGAGGGGGGTGTGTGTGTGTGTGTGTGTGTGTGTGTGTGTGTGTGTGTGTGTGTGTGTGTGTGAGAGAGAGAGAGAGGAAGGGATGGGTGATGTTCGTGTGCCCATGTGTATGATGTGGCTCTTTGCGGTAATAGAGTAAAAAATGTGGCTCTTGGTCTCCAACTGGTTGGCCACCCCTGCTCTACACTATCTGTAGTCCTGATCTCATCTCACTTTTGCAACAGTTTCATAATACACAGTACCCAAATGACGGAGTTGTACAATAAAATTAAACATTGATTTTTTTTTTTTTTTATTGCCTTACTCATATTCCATATACACTCCTTAAACTTTCAGGATGTGGGCAATTTAAAAACCTCAATAAACAAACACTGGGCCAAAATACACAATTCAAAACGGCTTTACACTTCACCAGCCATGTGAGAGTCATGCAGTCTGGCCTGTGTTTATTGGCACACACATTCTTAAGTGGCCATTAACTGGCTGTAATTGGCAATTCTCTTAATAAATATGGCTCTAAGTTGTGTCTTTCGATTCCTGGCAGAATATCTGAACGTTTGCAGCAGATGTTGTGCATGTAAATTCAGACAGCATGTCTCACCGCAGATCCTTTACCACCGTGCCAGTCATATTCTAGTCACAGAGCCTTTCACACTCATCTCGGAATGACGTCTTCCAGAAACACAGACTCATGGATTGGAAGGGGATCAGATTTCTACCTGAGCTGTTGATTGATGTTTTTATAGGAGTAGGGGAGAGCGGGGTAAGATGAGCCACTTTTTACATTTTTCATCATAACTACATGTTAAAGCCATTTTTGCTTCCAGTCTACACACCATACCAAATTTCAAAGTGTACTGTTACTATATGAGCAAAAAATAATTGATAAGCTCTTATGGTTAGAGTGATATTACCTCTTGAAAAAAAAATGTCAAGTGGCTCAACTTACCCCATGCACGGGGTAAGATGAGCCACTGTGTGGGGTAAATTGAGCCAACACAAAACATGTTAGGTTAACAAAGTAAACAACTTTTATTATTAGAAATGCAATCAATGAATCAAGTCAAGTCAATCAAGTGGGGGATAGGGCCGTTGCATAGAGAAGGGGAGATGAAGAGAGAGGTGATAGAATGAGATGGGATAGGGAGGGATAGATAGATGGATAGAGAGAGATATGCGTAGATCATGCACATCATGCACATCATGCACACCTGTAATAACAGAGGGCATTATTTTATTTATTAAAAACCTTTTAAACATATTATTTATATTAACATGTTATTTATTTGTTTGTTTATTTTTTGTTGTTGTTGTTGTTGTTGTCATATATGACCAGTAAATGTGAAAACTTAAGTGTCATCCATATTGGGTAAGCTCAGCCACCAATGGGGTAAGTTGAGCCAGTGGCTCAACTTGCCCCACATCTAATGGCTCATCTTACCCCGTGGCCACCATTTTGTAGAAAAATGCTAATAAAGGGGATTAGGCTAATCAAAATTATTTTTATTAGCATTCATATCATAGCTTAGAAAGCCACTAACTTAACCCTAATGTGTCTAAATATTATTCTACTTTTGTCTTCTCTAAATCATCTTCACTGTGGACAAACATGGAATTGACTTAGAAAGCACAAAAACACATTTTTATAAATATCTCCCTCACCTAGTTTGACATGTGGTGCTCCTCTCCACAAGTGTAAGTAAATGGTCCCGCCCCCCCTTTGAATGTGGTCACATGGTCACATTTGTTTACTGTTTCTTAGAAACAGGGGGTGGCTCATCTTACCCCCTGGCTCATCTTACCCCGCTCTCCCCTAATATTGATCTCAATGCACATCGGATAAATACGTACAAGGAAGCAGTGGGGTAAATGATGCCACACACCTTTCAGAATGAAACCTTCTGAAATATGTGGCGTTTGGGAAACAATGAGCTTATTTTAATCCCAACTACAGTATGAATTTACTTGTAATGTGGTGACAGAAGAGTTGAAGAAAGTTCAATTTTGTTCTGATGTGATTGAGTGCATATGTGCTAGCCTTGCAACCTAGATGTTTATCATTCTTTAGAGAGGCTTTTACAATAAACATGGCCAAGAACTGCTTTATTTGACAGAAAAAGCAATTTAACTGACATGGCAGATGAATAACCACAGACCTTTTCTCATCGCCAACAGTTAAGGTTTCATTTTCCAGCACAACGCTCGACATGAACTTTTTAAACCACTCGTCCAGTCGTACAAGCAGCAAGATTTTTCACTTGTCCTGACCATAACCTTTTTATCCCTATGTATTTACTAGTTCAAGGAAAGGAAAGTGATTAACAAAGTTTATCAAAAGCAGGTATAGTTATGGTAATCATGCTTTCATGAATTGTAATTTTTCAGTGAAACGCAAACTTTAACTGTAACAATAAACAAAAACTACCCAAAGCCCCATTACGGTGTGTGTGTGTTGTTCTAACCTATTACATGATCTGCAGTTTGAAGAGTTAGGCTAGGCTGACACTTGCACGATTCCTTGGCACGCATTGGCATGACTCGAGTCGTGCCAGTGCGCAAACTAGTCGTAAACTGGCGTGAAGTGTGCGTAAACCCGTCGTGACTGCGTGCCATTTCGGGACTAGAATTTTGAAATGTTCAAAATTTTGGTCACGACAAAATTTCGCGACCGGGTCGTGAACTATGCGCAAACTGTTCGTGATCTTGTCGTGAACTCGTCGGGACGATGCGGGAGGATGCGTGCCAGTGCGTGGAAGTGCGCGCCATGCCACGACTGTCACGAACTGCCATGAATAGTTCACGAACAGCTCACGTCGAGTTCACGACATGTTCACGAATTGGTGTGCGTCGCAGCGTGGCCGTGCCTTCCCACTGACACGGTCACGCAATGATGGCACAAGCAGTTCACGACTAGTTTACGCACTTCACGAACAGTTTGCGCATGGCACGAGCAGTTCACGACGAGTTCACAAGCAGTTCATGACTACTGCGCGACAGTGGCGCTCGCGTCGGTGCGGGGGTATATATAGGGCTTCCCGGACACTTCTCGCCATTCGCAATTTTTTTTCTTGCTTTTTTCTTTAATGTCTTTTATTTTCTATTCCTTCATGACTTTTTTTTGGGGGGGGGGAGTTTCGTTTCTTTTATTTCAAAAATGGAACAACTGTGGATGCAGCTCATGAAGCTACTACCATTCTTTCTTGCCAAGGGACAGCACCAGCAGGGGACATGTAGTAATGTGACAGGTAGTCTCGTTGATCCTTTGCATCCTTCTGGGTATGATGGCCGGTTAGAGGCAGCAGCCCCTGCAGGTGTCGGTCAGTCCTCCATCCACCAGGGATCAGATCATGTGTGTCCGGATCTTCGCGGTCCACTTCTGAAATTGCGTGTGGGTATCTGATGAGGATGAGGTTGTGCATGACACAGGCGTGCCCAAGTCGGCATGACACCGTCCGAATTGCGCAAACTCGTCGTGCCAATGCGGGAAGTGCGTAAACTATGCGCAAACTATGCGTGAACTCGTCGTGCCAGTTCGTGAATGTGGACGGGCACGCATTCGTGAACTCGTCGTGAACTATGCGTGAACTAGTCGTGAACAGTGCAGGAGCCTCCCAGTTCGTGCCCTAAAATGGCACGACTTGCCACGACAAAATCGTGGCCAAAAGTCGTGCAAGTGTCAGCCTAGGGTTAGACTCACCCAAATTCAAAGCTTCTGGATGAAATAAAGTTAAATCTTGATTAATCCAGTGAAACTTGAAGTATTAATTAATTTAAAGAAATGAAGCCAAAAGAAAACAAGATACCTGGCGACTTGTCCAGGGTGTACCCCGCCTTTCGCCCGTAGTCAGCTGGGATAGGCTCCAGCTTGCCTGCGACCCTATAGAATAGGGGTCACCAAACTTTTTTCTCTGGGGGCCACATTGTCGTTCCTGACTGTGATGGGGGGCCGGGGTCGGGTCAGCTATATAACATAGAATTGTATGACCCAGACAAATATGACCACCAGCAGGCCTCATTGTGTAGTAGAGATTACTAGCCTGGCACAGCCATCCCCACTACTATATCCACACTACTATATCAACACTTGATTCCTGGCACATATTTGTTTATCTTTACTAGTGGTTTGCAAAAGTAGTAATCGAGTCTTCACACTTTGTTTTAATTTGAAATACCACAGATATTCCATTTATGTATTTTCTAATAAAAATAACATCAAAGCTGTCAAGGTAAGAAACATCTGCCTAGTTGAGGTGATTGACACTGGCAAAGGTGAGTGGAAAATTATAAATTGTAGGTAGGCCTGTTGATATTATTAATAATATTAATAATAATTGTGTGCAGCACTTAATAAAGGTCAAATAAATAGGCCTATAAAATAAATACATTTAAAAAACAGTGAAATTATAATAATATGATCAATAGATCAATAGATCACAGCAGTTGTGCTGTGTCCTGCACGTCATTGCTCTCATCCATGGCCAAAGCAAAAAACTCGAATTCTGACGCTTTCTTATTGAGCTGGTCATACACGTTGTCCCCCAAATCTTCGGTTCGCCTGGTCATAGTAGGTGCGGAGAGACTCGCCGCGTTGAGCGCAGCCTTGTCAGGACACACCTCCTCGGCCACAGCAAGCATGCATACTTTAACAAAGTCCCCATCAGTAAACGGCTTTCCATGGGTAGCTAGTAGGTGAGCTACCTTATAGCTAGCTCGGACAGCAGCCTGGTTGATCTGGGTTTGGCGAAGGAATACATTCTGTTGTGCAGCCAGTCCGCATTTCATCCTCCGAATCCTGTCTTCTCTTGTTTGCCCTCGCAAACTAGCATACTCTTTGTGGCGGGTTTCGTAGTGACGACGCAGATTATATTCTTTGAAAACAGACACACTTTCTTTACATACAAGACAAACTGCACGGTCCTTACACTGAACGAAAAAAATAATCAGTGGTCCACTGTTCTTTAAAAACTCTGCACACTCTGTCAGCTTTTCGCTTACTGCTAGCCATTTTGCTGTCCTGAACACTGACAGTTCTCTGCGCGTGCACTGCCTGTCACTGCTTGATCTCGAGCATATGATGAAAATTCGGAAAATATGAATAGTTCATTTTATAACTAAATATCAATTTTAATTGATAAAATCAACAAAATACAAGATGCAGACATGTTATTTTTTGCCAAAAAGCAATTTAAAAAAATAGGCCATGACCACTTTTGGGTATTGCCTCATAGGGCCGGTTCAAGTGGTGGGGGGCAGAGGGGCTGGGGGGCCGGTCAAAGGGGGGTGGCGGGCCGGAGTCGGCCCGCGGGCCGTAGTTTGATGACCCCTGCTGTAGAAGGATAAAGCGGCTACAGATAATGAGATGAGATGAGAAAACAAGATGGACACGGTAAGGGGTACAGAACCACATTCTGAATGAAAACAAACCATAAGTGAGTTCAGCAGTGTCGTAAAATTCCCCCGAAATATTTTACGACAGTTGTGATGCTTAATGTGAGCCATGCAAAAGAAAATTACACACGAATGTCTGAATGAAATGAAGATTCACCCCAGATATTTATTTTATTGAGGTGTTTGATTGCCATTTCTCCGATTTTGATGAATTCAGAGTCTAATAATCTATAATTAGATATTATGATGTGGTTATTTTTACACACGCATCTGCTGTACTCAGCTTCCCTGGAATTGCGGAAATAATAGCACGGCCGGATCACTGAGGGGATTGAACTAGTTTTGTTTGAACTTTATTGATGTACAGTGGATATAAAAAGTGTACACACCCCGTTAAAATGATAGTTTTTTCTGATGTAAAAAAATGAGACCACGATAAATAATTTCAAAACTTTTCCCACCTTTAATGTGACCTATAACCTGTACAATTCACTTGAAAAACAAACAAATCTGTTTGGGGGAAAAACATAAAATATAAAAAAAGTACAATAAGCTGGTTGCATAAGTATGCACACCTTTAAACTAATACTTTGTTGAAGCACTTTTTGATTTAATATCAGCATTCAGTCTTTTTGGGTCGGAGTCTATCAGCCAGCCACATCTAGGCTTGGTAATATTTGTTCACTCTTCCTTGCAAAAGCGCTCCAAATCTGTCAGATTGCGAGGGCATCTCTTGTGCATAGCCCTCTTAAAAAAAAAAAGGCAGTATGGTGGTGTAGTGGTTAGCATGGTCACCTCACAGCAAGAAGATTCTGGGTTCGAACCCAGCGGCCGGCGAGGGCCTTTCTGTGTGGTGTTTGCATGTTCTCCCCGTGTCTGCATGGGCTTCCTCCGGGTGCTCCGTTTTCCCCCACAGTTCAAAGACATGCAGTTAGGTTGATGTGGGGCGGCCTTGGGCTGAGGTGCCCTTGAGCAAGGTACTTGACCCCTGACTGCTCCCTGGGCGCTCTGGTGTGACTGCACACTGCTCTGAGTGTGTGTGCATGTGTTCACTGCTTCAGATGGGTTAAATGCAGAGGATAAATTTCACTGTGCTTGAAGTGTGCATGTGACAAATAAAGGTTTCTTCTTCTTCAGGTCACCCCACAGATTTTCAATTGGATTTAGGTCTGGGCTCTGGCTGGGCCATTCCAAAACTTTTTTGGGGTCATTGTCGTGCTGAAAGATGAAATTCCTCTTCATCTTCAGCTTTCTAACAGACACCTGAAGGTTTGGGGCCAAAATTGACTGGTATTTAGAACTGTTCATAATTCCCTCCACCTTGACTAAAGCCCCTGTTCCAGCTGAAGAAAAACAACCCCAAAACTTGATGCTGCCACCACCATGCTTCACCGTGGGTATGATGTTCTTTTGGTGATGCGCAGTGTTGGTTTTGCACCAAACATACCTTTTGGAATTGTGGCCAAAATCTTCAACCTTGGTTTCATCAGACCATAACACATTTTCCCCCATGCTTTTGGGAGAGTTGATGTTTTGTTTTGCTTCAAAATTTAACCAGGCCTGGATGTTTTTCTTTGACCCTACCCCATAGTCCAGACATATGGAGAATACGGGAGATTGTTGTCACATGTAGTACACAACCAGTACTTGCCAGAAATTCCTGCAGCTCCTTCAGTGTTGCTGTCGGCCTCTCGGCAGCCTCCCTGACCAGTTTTAGTCTTGTCTTTTCATCAATTTTGGAGGGACGTCCAGTTCTCAGTAATGTCACTGTTGTCCCATATTTTCTCCACTTCTTGATGACGGTCTTCACTGTGCTCCATGGTATATCTAATGCTGTGGAAATGTTTTTGTACCCTTCTCCTGACTGATACCTTTCAACAATGAGATCCCTTTGATGCTTTGTAAGCTCTCTGTGAACGCTGGCTTTTGCTGGAGGACGCAACTGAGTAAATGTCTGAACTTTATTTGGGGTTAATCAGAGTCATTTTAATTGATGGTAGGTGTGAACCTAAAAAGACTGAATGCTGTAATTAAATCAAAAGGTGCTTCAACAAAATATTAGTTTAAGGGTGTGCACACTTATGCAACCAGCTTATTGTATGGTTTTTTTTTTATGTTTTCCCCCTAATAGATTTGTTTGTTTTCCAATTGAATTGTACAGGTTATAGGTCACATTAAAGGTGGGAACAGTTTTGAAATTATTTATCATGGTCTCGGTTTTTTTTCTTACATCAGAAAAAAAAAACCTAGCATTTTAATGGGGTGTGTACACTTTTTATAATTATTGTAAAAATGGTGATTTTCAACAAATATTCAACTTGTCCCATCGGACAGGCAGATGCAGATTTGACTTGTCCTGACCAAACATTTGGTTGTCCCGGACAGTCGGACTACCGTTAATGTCGAGCCCTGCAGCATTTTATGTCTGTGCCACATACCATGATATTTTTATATTTATATAATAAACTATCACCATGCTGTGCCGTACACACACACACACACAAAATGAGGCTTGATATCAGCTGTAGATGTAATTATAATAGCATAATTAATCAGCCTGTGGGATCACACTGTTTGCTTTACTGTTTTTGTCAAAGTAAAAACAGCATCAGCTATGTAAATCTGATCAACTCAATTTTAAAAGAATACTAAAGAATCCATCATTAAATCAAACCATCTCTTGATACAGATGCTGATACAGATGTGAGTTGGCTTGGTTTCTAATTGATATTCTTGTTCCTAGCACCTTTCAAAATGAAGTTACACAGTGGGGTCCATGCATTTTAATTGTATTAATTATTCATCTGAGTCGCCAAATGCAAAAATCTTAACCGAAGTAGCTTAAGAAGTACATGTGTTTAAAACACGCAGTAAATTAATAGATGTCTAAAATCAAGTCAGTGCACTTGACCGGGCACAGCATCTAACTCATTTACATGGAGAAAAATATGTGCATTTAATATGTGTGCAGTATTGGTTATAATATGCATACCATCAGGAATGGGCAATGTTTTTAAAATATAAGCTGTTGTAATTCATATTTGATGGCTTGTATTTTGTTTTAGTTTTATGGCCTGATGTAAACAGATGCTCATGCAACTCTGTTGGATTTTGGAGTCGACACACGGACCAGAGCTGCTCTAGAAATTCTCAGCAACACCTTCTGTTTGTGAACAGGACGTGACCTTTATTTATTTAAAGCAGGCTTACATTAGCACACAGAAGAAAAACATCAACCAGCATGGTATAGTACAATAAGAATCCAGCGTTGGCATTAGCTAGCATCCACCAAAACGCAAACAATAGCCCAATCTTCTTAAGTGGTGCTACTGATGTAATGTAATGTAATACAAAATACTGCACTGTATTTTCATGCATTTTTGGTTGTAGTAGTATGTAGTTTATTACAATATACACTACTAGTCTAGTAACAGTTAATAGATACTGGAAACCCTATATTTTAGCATTTTTGCTTAAAAAAAATCTAAAATGCCAATTTAACCAAGGAATAGGGATAAGTAAATAAAAATGTTTAATGATGTTTAACGAATTGAGAATGCTAGAGATGACTTAAATGTATTGGAACAGTCTACATCTAATTTACTCAGAAAAGGACAACATTGTTATCACTCTAAGCACTTTAAGGCACACCCCATATTAGTTTTACAGTTAATACAGCACTGTCTATGTGTGTTTTATCTATACGGTTAACAAGTTTACTCTACACATCCATCTGTCTTTAAATAACCATTTAAAGTCCCATTAGGATCCGAGAATGAGCAGTTATCAAGTTCCACACAGATTTAGCTTTCCTTATTTCATTACTATTCTGTATCATTTTTTATTATTATTTCTGTAGCAATAATAGTTTTAAAATTGTAATGAAACATGAGAAACTCCAGATGTTCAAAAACGTTTGACTGGCAATGTAGTTACATTTAGTGTATGATGTTATCTCCCACTGGCCGAAAAGCCCGAAGGGGGATTATGTCTTGGCAATTTCCGTCCATCCATCCATCTGTCCATCCCAGGAAGGGTGCTCACCTTCTGAAATCAACTCCTCTCAAAATTTTTGGAGGAATTTCACGAAACTTGGCAGGATTCTTTGTTCTATGTCGGTAATATGCATATTGTAATTTTGCTCGATTCAGTCACATTTTACCAGAGTTACAGCCCTTGATTAACAAAAGTATACTTTGACAATTTCACGAGTGTTTTTTTCCTTCTGAAATCAACTCCTCTCACAATTTGTGGAGGAATTTCACGAAAAGGCATTGTTATATTTCAGCATATTGTTATTTTGTTCAATTCGGTTGCATTTTACCAGATTTACAGCCTTTGATTTAACAACCTTGTACTTTCACAATTTCATGAAGGTGTGCTTGCCTTCTGACATCAACTCCTCTCACAATTTTTGGACAAATTTCTCAAAGCTTGGCAAAAGGCCTTGTGATATGATGGTAATACGCATCTCATCTCATCTCATTATCTCTAGCCGCTTTATCCTTCTACAGGGTCGCAGGCAAGCTGGAGCCTATCCCAGCTGACTATGGGCGAAAGGCGGGGTACACCCTGGACAAGTCGCCAGGTCATCACAGGGCTGACACATAGACACAGACAACCATTCACACTCACATTCACACCTACGGTCAATTTAGAGTCACCAGTTAACCTAACCTGCATGTCTTTGGACTGTGGGGGAAACCGGAGCACCCGGAGGAAACCCACGCGGACACGGGGAGAACATGCAAACTCCACACAGAAAGGCCCTCGCCGGCCACGGGGCTCGAACCCAGGACCTTCTTGCTGTGAGGCGACAGCGCTAACCACTACACCACCGTGCCGCCTGGTAATACACATATTGTGACTTAATTTCATTTGTGAAAATTTTATCAGAGTTTTGACCCTTGATTAAATAACTTGTACTTTGACAATTTCATGAGGGTGTACGTTCTTCTGAAATCAACTCCTCTCACAATTTGTGAAGGAATTTCAGCAAACTTGGCAAAAGGCTTTGTTATATGACAGTTATACATATATTGAAATTGTGTTATAATTTGGGCAAATTTTACCAGAGTTATGCCCTTGATTATTAACAAACTTGTATTTTGACAATTTGATCAAGATGTGCTTGTTTTCTGAAATCAACTTCCCTCCAATTTTTATTATCCCCCACTGGCTGAAAGGCCCAAAGGGGGATTATGTCGTGGTGATGTCCATCCATCCGTCCATCCCAGGAAGGGTACTCACTTTCTGAAATCAACTCCTCTCACAATTTTGGGAGGAATTTCACAAAACGTGACAGGATTCTTTGGTATATGTTGGTAATACACATATTGTAATTTCGTTCAATTCAGTTTCATTTTACCAGAGTTATGGCCTAGTTCCCAGCAGGGGATATTGTGCTGTCAGAGCACTCTTGTATTATATGTCACAATACAGAGGGCAGATAAAATAACAAGCACCAAATGAGAAAGGGTCTTGACTGTGAAATGATGAAATCAAAATTAAAAACTCAGCTGCATGTGTCTATCAGGTTAATTAAAAATTAACAGCATGTATCAGCTATAAAAGAGGTCTGTGTCATTTCTAAACCATACGAGACAATTAACATAGTTCCAGAAAGGCCAAAGAGTGGGTGTGTGAATCGCAGGTGCAGTGGTCTGAAAAGCAAAGCAATAAAAATAGCCACAGAACTGAACGATCACCTCTTTAACCCCGTCTCAACAGAAACCGCATGCTATCTGCTTCACAAAGCTCAGATTCATGTGAGAGCTACCATTCAGAAACCATGTGTATCAAATGGCAACCTTGTGTATGAAGCTGCATAACTTGGTGTCAGGGAGCACAAAAGAATGCAAAAGCATACTATAGTCTACTTTCATCTTATTTCCTACATCTGGATGGATTTATGTTTGGATGAAACCAAAGACTGCTTTCAGACCACCATGTCTGGCACCGACTGTTAAGAGCCATTCCACCGAATCGGTGCCATTTCCATCCCTAGAAAATTATATGTATAAATGCACATAAAAATGTACTTTAAAATACATTTCCTTATTACGCAGAATGTCCTGCACATTGATCTGATTTCAAATTTAAGATATATGATTGTAAGGATTAATAAAAACTACCTAAAACACTGAAAAATAGCATGTGTTACATGTCCCCGCACTCTAACTTTATACTTAACTATGAAATATTATGATTAAAATCCTTCAGAAACAGTATTTCTTTTGCACTGTTGTGTGACTCCATATCCTATCCATGGTTTAAATATTTTTTTTTCATAAGAAATCCACAATATCTTCGTTAAAATACACATTTTAGTCGTGTCCCTGGGTTTTCACTCAGTCCTGTTACCCAAACACATTACCCCAGCTGATAAATTTGGAACATTCCATAAATCACTTGCTCAACAGGAAGTTACATTAATTGTGTCTTCTGAAGGCCATGGGAAGACCAAAAGTTACTTCTCTCATTTACTTTTCTGTATATTTGATGATTTTTTTTTTTTAACTTTGACTGATAAGGTCAATGTCAACATACTGTCCTGTTACTTAAATTACTATTTCTTAGATGAAATTTTTTATTTTAAAAATACAGATTTTTGGTAGGGCGGCACGGTGGTGTAGTGGTTAGCGCTGTCGCCTCAGAGCAAGAAGGTCCTGGGTTCGAGCCCCGGGGCCGGCGAGGGCCTTTCTGTGCGGAGTTTGCATGTTCTCCCCGTGTCCGCGTGGGTTTCCTCCGGGTGCTCCGGTTTCCCCCACAGTCCAAAGACATGCAGGTTAGGTTAACTGGTGACTCTAAATTGACTGTAGGTGTGAATGTGAATGGTTGTCTGTGTCTATGTGTCAGCCCTGTGATGACCTGGCGACTTGTCCAGGGTGTACCCCGCCTTTCGCCCATAGTCAGCTGGGATAGGGTCCAGCTTGCCTGTGACCCTGTAGAAGGATAAAGCGGCTAGAGATAATGAGATGAGATGAGATTTTTGGTAAATGACTAGAATGTGCTAAGTGTGGTCATGCTATTAGCGATGATGCCATGTGGCTTAATTCCATGTATTAGCTAATCCTAGGCTAAAAACTCAGTCCTGTTACTTTCAGTCCTGTTACTCATATAAAGAGTATGCAGCCATCTTTGACTTCCAGACCTTGTAAAAAAATAAATAACATAGCCAGAGGTTGACCAATACACCTTTTGAATAGTTAAGTATGTGTGTTATTATAATCAGTGTTGAAAAGATATAACAAATTAGGTTTAATTTGGGAGTGGTACAACAAGCAAATGGCACCCATTCGGTGGAATGTCCCTTAAGCAGAATGGGGGATTTGCTCCAGTTTGGGACACCATCTCATGGAACTCTTTAGGTCCAAGAATTGCTTTGGACAGTCGGATAAAGGTGATGATACACAGGGTAACTTTTTGGGCAATGTTGCTGGGCAAATACGCTTTAACACCTTCCCATTGAGATTGGGCAACATAATTTCTATCTGAACGATTTTGATCGTTTTGAGCAACTTTTTAAGATCACTCAATCAGAGTGTTAGCAGCGAATCACATGACCACCTGAGAGCTTCTGAAATTTTCAGCAAAGATGGTGGTGTCTCAACGGCAGTGGATCGAAGAAAAAAAGAGACAGCTTATATATTTTTATGTCGGCAAGTTATGTGTAAACCCAAAGTGGTGAATTTACCTCATCAAATGCTTAGAAAACCAACAGACATCTATCTTTATGTGCTCAGATTGGAATTAAGACATTGCTTTTTTTTTTCAGCTAAGTAAAAACTGCCGTTAGCTAACCACCACTCCATAGAGGTTGAATGGGATTTAGCTAACAAGTGGTGGGTTTTGCTAAAATAGTTAGCTGAAAGTTATCATGAGCTACATAGGGATAACGGTAGTTCACTTGCGTCAAGTTAAAAGTGATAGGTAGCTCATGATTTTTTATTTTTTTATTTTTTTGTGAGTTGTCATAGAGAATGTCTTGAGCAAAATAAATGCTGAAGCCAAGACAAAAGTGACAGCTGCAAATGTTTCAATGTCTGTATCTTTGCAGTGTCTGTCTCCCTGGCAATAGATTTGCTCTTATCTGATTGGTTGTTGCAAATTGTCTGTTGCCTGAATTAGTTGCTCTGTGTCTGACCTGGTTGCCCATTGCCGGTAACATTGCCCAAAAAGTTGCCCTGAGTATCATTACCTTAACAGCCAATAAATATGACCAAATGTACAGGACCAGATCCACCATTATGGGGTTTGATGGACACCTGGATTTGATCAATTGTCTTCCATGGCCTCCTCAATGACCAGATTTAAATGTCATCAGGTCATTAAGGGATGTTCTGGAGCTTTGAGACAACAGAGCATTGGATATCCGCCTCCTTCATTGCTTAAAGAACAAATCAAGGTTTCCTTGAATAAACAGTCCAACATTCCACCACAAACCCCTCAGGACGTGTATCACAGCCTTCCAAGAAGGATTAAAACTGTTCTGGAGGTAAAGGAGTTAAATGACCCACTCTTTATAAACATGATACTAATACTGTACAGTGCCTTGCAAAAGTATTCATCCCCCTTGGTGTTTGTCCTGTTTTGTCGCATTACAAGCTGGAATTAAAATGGATTTTTGGGGGGTTAGCACCATTTGATTTACACAACATGCCTACCACTTTAAAGGTGCACATTTTTTTTTATTTTTATTGTGACACAAACAATAATTAAGATGAAAAAAACGGAAATCTGGAGTGTGCATAAGTATTCACCCCCTTTCATATGAAACCCCTAAATAAGAGCTGGTCCAACCAATTCACCTCATAAGTCACATAATTAGTTGATTAAGATCCACCTGTGTGCAATCAAAGTGTCACATGATCTGTCACATGATGTCTGTATAAATCAACCTGTTCTGGAAGAACCCTGACTCTGCAACACTAGTAAGCAAGCAACATGAGAACCAAGGAGCCTCCAAACAGGTCAGAGACAAAGTTATGGAGAAATATACTGTAGATCAGGTTTGGGTTATAATATATATCAAAATAGAAAGAACATGGCACCACTACAAACCTGACAAGATAAGGCCACCCACCAAAATTCACAGACCGGGCAAGGAGGGCATTAATCAGAGATGCAACAAAGACACCAACGATAACACTGAGGGAGCTGCAAAGATCCACAGCGGAGATGGGAGTATCTGTCCATATGACCACTTTAAGCTGTACACCCTATAGAGTGGGGCTTTATGGAAGAGTGGCCAGAAAAAAGTTATTGCTTCATGAAACACATTTGTAGTTTTCCCAACAGCATGTGGCAGACTCCCCAAACACATGGAAGAAGATTCTCTGGTCAAATAAAGACAAAAATTGAACTTTTTGGCCATCGTGGGAAATGCCATGTGTGGCACAAACCCAACATCCCGAGATCACCATCCCTACAATGAGGCATGGTGGTGGCAGCATCATGCTGTGGGGATGTTTTTCATCTGCAGGGACCGGAAAGCTGGTCAGGACTGAAGGAAAGATGGATGGCACTAAATACAGGGCAATTCTGGAGGAAAACCTGTTTGAGTCAGGCAGAGGTTTAAGACTAAGATGAAGGTCCATGGTCCAGCAGGACAATGACCCTAAACATACTGTTAAAGCTACACTGGAGTAGTTAAAAGGGAAACATTTAAATGTCTTGGAATGGCCTAGTCAAAGCCCAGACCTCAATCCAATTGAGAATCTGTGGCATAACTTGAAGATTGCTCTACACCAAAGCAGCCCATCTAACTTGAAGGAGATGGAGCAGTTTTGCCTTTTTTTTCCCTTTTTTTTAATCTCGTTCTTCAATCTGGGCCTGGTGGAACCATCAAGAAAGATGAAAAGCAGCCCAATGCAAAAGTATACAAAAGGCCTTGAGGAATGGGCAAAAATCCCAGTGGCTAGATGTGCTAAGCTAATAGAGTCATACCCCAAGAGACTTGCAGCTATAATTGTAGCAAAAGGTGGTTCTACAAAGTATTGACTTTGGGGGGGTTAATACCTATGCACACTCCAGATTTCTGTTTTTTCATCTTAATTATTGTTTGTGTCACAATAAAACAACAATTTGCACCTTTAAAGTGGTAGGTATGTTGTGTAAATCAAATGGCGCTAACCCTCCAAAAATCCATTTTAATTCCAGCTTGTAACGTGACAAAACAGGACAAACACTAAGAGAAACGGATACTTTTGCAAGGCACTGTACATCAAGACATGTTTGTTATTTTGCCATTCCCAACATTTTGATATCTTTTCCTCCAGCCCTGCTGATCAGTGAGAGCAGCTGTGATTGTTCATCAATGTATGTGCACTATATAGAAGTGGTAGAGTTGTTTTTCTTCATTTAGTCCACTGCAATGAGATTACACCTGAGCTGACCCTCACTAATGTCATGTATATAAACTGATCGATAATAGAGAAAAAAACAACAACACTCTAACACCAACAGAAACAGACAGAGAATCCCTTCATCCCTCTTCATAGCTTACTTTCCGAACCATAAGGCATGTAGCTGAAAAGCTCACGTAAATAATAATAATGGTACTGTATACTCTGTTGTCATTCGACAAGAAAACAGGACAAACAGATTAATATCTGGCTATGGCTCTCATACAGGGGCTTATAATAAAATAGTTGACAGTAAAAAGTTCAGAACGTCTAAGTACTGATATAATTAATAAACATAATCCAACTCTTCAAACATTAGGCTCATGATTTAAATGTGTATAATAATATGTGCTGCTTATTTGTCAGAGTTATAGAGCATCTTATTTCTGAGCTTAACCAGGCTCGGTGTGTAGATCATGCAAATCCGCTTCTGGATTTGTCAAATCTGCAAGTCCATATATGGAAGCTAGAGGTGGTGGTCCATATATGGAGGAATGAAGTCATTTAGAAACACGTCATTCATATGACACTGACATCAGTGTTGTAGTCAAGTCACTAAACCCCAAGTCCAGTCTCAAGTTCCCAGTGTTCAAGTCCAAGTCAAGTCCAAGTCATTACAGAAAATTTCGCGTCGAGTCCAAATCGAGTCCAGTACTGATCAGATTTGAGTCCGACACAAGCCCCGCTATCAACATGGCAAATAACATGAGAGAGGGTTAACACTAGCTAGTTCATCTCTCAGCAAGCCCCGCTATCAACAGCATGATGAACACAGCATGTCACTTCCTTCTCTGGGTGGAGTCTCGCCAAACGATGATTGACATTCAAGGTTGTCCCCGTCATCTCCTCGATAGTTCTTCTGCATATGGAACACATAGAAGCGTATTTTTTCCCACTGCATGAGAAGTCTGTATAAGCAAAGCAGACAATCCTAGGGGCTTCTCTCCAGGCATTTTAGCACCATTAACGTTAGTTTTTTCCTGAACATAAAGTATAAACAGGTGAATGTGCATTCTCTTGCATGAAATGAGTATAAAATTAATCTAGATATAAATATAAATATCTTATGCCAAATTATTATGGCATGTTACAAAAAATAAAGAAAAAAATCAGAGTCCTCATCTCCAATCTACAAGTCCTAATGCAGTTAATGCACGAATCCGAGTTCAAGTCTGAGTCATCAGTGCTCAAGTCCAAGTCAAGTCACGAGTCCTTAAAATTAGGGCACGAGTCGACTACAAGCCTGACTGACATTAATACAATTTACATTTGTAAAAGGCATTTATATTTGTACATTTGCACAATTCTTGGTACCGTAGCTATCTCTCTAAACTTGCAGGGTTTCTGTGAGTAAGATTAAGTCATGTTTATCTTTTTTTTTTCTTTCCACTGCTGCTAATGTTAGCTACCTAGTAAACATAAGGCAATCAGATGGGATTTCTGCTGAGAACATTTTCAAGTGACATTCAGGCATAATTTGTTTTCACTCTGTATGCTAGTCAGATAGCTAACATGTGTAGCACACAGCATGTGAACAACATGAGTATTTCCTGTATAACAGAGATACCCGGGTGATATGCAATGAATTTCTCGCTCTCTGTCTAAATTGCTTTTAGTCTGCTCTGATTTTATTTATTGTGGCTAATACGGTTCTAAACAAATTATTAAATTTAATCGAAGTGTTCTTCCTTTTAAAGGCCATGACAGCCAGTTAATAGAGAAAAGAAAATTACTGTATTACATGACACTCTTGGTATTAAGCCTGAAGCAGTTTTGCTGTTCAGCATTTTTTATAGTTTTTTTTTTTTTCTTGAACAATTTCTTTACCGCCGCTTTAACCAGTAAAAAATTAAAATGCTTTTGGTCAGATTAAATAATAAATATGAAGCCATTTAAAATATTTCTTCATAATTTTGATTGACAGCATGCGTACTGTGTGTGCGCGCATGCAAACAGACCCTCTTTCGCAAATCCAACACTGCATACACACTGCTCCTACCTACTACTTCTGCTAGCTTACACACACACTTCTCATTGCACCATCTATCCCAGAAGAAACACACTGCTGAAGTGAAACTAATAATGACGGGGAGTCGAGTCGAGCTTCATTAGTGTTTTTAGTTAGTAGCATTAAGCTGCTGGAATTTTTCATACATTATTCAGAGGCTCTGTTAAGGTAATTAAGCATTCGTTTAGAGTCAAGGACAGAGAACAAGAGGGTCGTCATTCCTCCTCTCACCAGTAGAGGTCACCTACTGCCTACCTCTCTACATGGTGACCACTACACAGGTTGGATGCTGTGTTGTGTGCTAGAACAGCGTAAACTGTGTGATTACATCTGGCCCATTTTTAATAGAGTACAGATAGAGCTGGTTAGGTCTGTCTGTAAGCAGTGATCTTATAAAAATAACAGCGCAGGCCAGCAACAGTGACAGTGACAATACTGCTGGGATCTGAGGTGAATCTGAGAGAGAGAGAGAGAGAGAGAGAGAGAGAGAGAGAGAGAGCATAACTGTGGATACATTTTTAGAGGTTTTTAGAGTTTGGTTATGATTGAGCCGCTCAATCATTACTCTGATAATTCAGTCTGCTGAAATTATATATTGATTTTCAAAAAGGCACAACCGGAGCTAGCAAATCCACATCTACTGTATTTCGTACATGACTGACACATGGTTACATACAAACATTCACACTGTCGCAAATCATTAACACCACAAGTCCTTAGCAAGTCAAATTAAGCCCCACCCATTAGTGTTGTAGTACTTGAGATCGGTCTTGGTCTCAAGATCACTTTTTGAAGGTCTTGATCTCGTCTCGGAATCAACCATATTTTTACTCGATGTTGTCTCAGACAGAGACTCAGTATTTTATTTCAAGACCAGTCAAGACCACAACTGTGGGGATTTCACTAAATTGCCTGTGCATTGTCTGATTTGTCAACAGTCATTACTGTGATTGAATGGAAAATTTCCTGATTCAATGACAACCAATAATGTGACTCATTGCTAATTCAATTTTTTTTCTTGCTGTTAATGGCTGTCACTCCTTCCACCCCCTTCACACACACTGGTCTGGTCCTGGTCTTGACTTGGTCTCAATACACCCCTGGTCTTGGTCATGACTTGGTCTCAACCCCTCAAGGACTTGGTCTTATCTTGGTCTTGATACACCCTGGTCTTGGTCATGACTTGGTCTCAACCCCTCAAAGGCTTGGTCTTGGCTTGGTCTCGATACTCTCTGGTCTTGGTCATGACTTGGTCTCAACCCCTCAAAATCTTGGTCTTGTCTTGGTCTCAATACTCTCTGGTCTTGGTCATGACTTGGTCTCAACCCCTCAAATCTTGGTCTTGTCTTGGTCTCGAAACTCTCTGGTCTTGGTCATTACTTGGTCTCAACCCCTCAAAGGCTTGGTCTTGTCTTGGTCTCAATACTCTCTGGTCTTGGTCATGACTTGGTCTCAACCCCTCAATGTCTTGGTCTTGTCTTGGTCTCGATGCACCCTGGTCTTGGTCATGACTTGGTCTCAACCCCTCAAGGACTTGGTCTTATCTTGGTCTTGATACACCCTGGTCTTGGTCATGACTTGGTCTCAACCCCTCAAAGGCTTGGCCTTGGCTTGGTCTCAATACTCTCTGGTCTTGGTCATGACTTGGTCTCAACCCCTCAAAGGCTTGGCCTTGGCTTGGTCTCAATACTCTCTGGTCTTGGTCATGACTTGGTCTCAACTCCTCAAATCTTGGTCTTGTCTTGGTCTCGAAACTCTCTGGTCTTGGTCATGACTTGGTCTCAACCCCTCAAAGGCTTGGTCTTGTCTTGGTCTCAATACTCTCTGGTCTTGGTCATGACTTGGTCTCAACCCCTCAATGTCTTGGTCTTGTTTTGGTCTCGAAACTCTCTGGTCTTGGTCATGACTTGATCTCAACCCCTCAAAATCTTGGTCTTGTCTTTGGCTCGATACACCCTCGTCTTGGTCATGACTTGGTCTCAGTTTAGGTGCTCTTGACTACAACACTACCACCCACTGGGAGAGCTTGCAAACATTGTGTTGATTTGTGAGACAGATTCTCTGTTCCATTTATCTACCGCTGTTATGCTGTAATGGTGTTGTGTGTGAATGGGAGCAAAATGGTAAAGTCAAAACATTAATCTATCCCCTGGCAAACCAAGTTAAATTAGCGTTAATCTTTTGCCACGGGTCCAGTGGGAATTGGAACCATTAGATTAACATCTTGTGACCCATTGTGACATTGCTCGTGGTGACATAAATGATGATGCAGTGACAGTGTTTCCCTGAGGTCTGAAATATACTTGTGGTGGTAGCCAGAGGAAAGGGCTGGCATTACCTACCAGCACAAAAACCATCTAGTACATGTGATTTCAGATTTCAGGTTCACACTGCTCAGTGAATCGCTCATGTTATCCATCAGTGACAACCACAGGTTTCAGAAAACCTGACTCTTTTCTTTTTATTTCGCTTGCCATTTCATTTTTTGACTTGCAAAAGAAAAAAAAGCACAGTTTGCTTTTAAATTTTGTAGCTGTGATTTCTGATAATAAAAACTTTTTTTTTAATTATTTCTGTTACTGACAGGAAGATAGAATGACCAAATGTACACGGGGTGTTAATGTCCTTGTTATAATGAGTTAAATACCAGTAGGCGAGGGGAAAAAAAAAGTGCTTGTGAATTATACATCATATAATTTACACTCCTCACAGAGGTTCGTGCTCCATAGCATCCTGTGAAATCCAGTCAGGTGGGACCACATGACACCTTTTAATTTATTGATATGGAAGACTGAGTGGGAATGAAAATTTGTTTTCTAAAACGTGTTGTTTTTATCTGATACATTAATGGGTTTCGTACGTGAAAGGGGCAAGATAGTGAGAGAGAGAGAGAGAGAGAGAGAGAGCGAGAGAGAGATTACATCAGTGTGTGTGAGAAAGAGACGGAGAAAGATAGAGCGCTGAAAGATAGAAAGCACATGATTTGTGTTAAAGCACTTGCTCTCAGACAGGCTCTTCAGGACTTCAGGATATGTGAGAGCTGTACTCATCTTCCACAATAACCAATACACTTACAGAAAGTAGGGCACAAACCCCAGCAGACTCAGGCTTACTTTAAACACATCTCGACCACGTGTGTGTGTGTGTGAGATATGTTGACATGCTGTGTAAGAGATTGTGAGGTTGTGTGATCAGGTGTATGCTCTTTCCTGGCCTTTTTTTAATTCTCGCCTTAACCCAGTGCTGCCCAGTGACAGACAATGACATTAAAGCAATGCCATGATAGCACCTCTCTCTCTCGCTCTCCTGTAGGATAGCTGTGCACGTGTTTTGCTGTTCAGAGGAGCGAATAAAGAGATAAAGAACTACAACAGCCAAACTGCCTTCCAGGTGAGAGCACAGGTCTCACGGTTCACACAATCCACTCAGCCGTATTTAACCTTACGCTTTCTCTTACACTCCGTTGCTTTAACTCCAGGACAATATATACTCTTTTATTGCTATAAAGTCATTTATTTTGAATGGCATATTTTAGATAATCTGACTGTAGGCTGCTGTTGATAAGCCAATTGATCTTTTGTGTGTCAAGATTATAGAGCCTTAAAAATTAATAGTTGACACCACCGGAAATTTCTGTGCTGATCCCATCAATATTATATATGCCTAGTTTTTGTAAATCCAAAAAATGATGATTTATAGTTACTATCAACCCTCAACCTCTCCTTTACCTTCCACCTGTGTGATAAAAATGTTCAATCAGGACGATCCGCCAACATTTTTTTTAGGTTACAAGATTCCATATTTTTCTGATGAGATGATAAATATCTCTAAAGTGAATCTCTGAAGTGAAGTCTTTCCCTTCCACATCATGGTCAACCTTCAACATTCATCGCAAGGTGATGATACGCAGGGCAACTTTTTGGGCAATGTTGCCGGCAACAGGCAACCAGGTGAGACACAGGGTAACTAATTCGGGCAACAGACAATCGCCAACAACCGATCAGATAAGAGCAAATCTATTGCCAGGAAGACAGACACTGTAAAGATGGACAACGAAATATTTGCAGCTGTCACTTTTGTCTTGGCTTCAGCCTTTATTTCGCTCAAGTAAGCATCACTTCTGGAACAAAACTGAATAGATACTCTGGTCAAAAGATAATTTGCCATTATTTTAACTTTCAACAGTCAAAATAACCACATTATTCTGCATAATAGTAAATACTTTTAAAATCTCTTTAAAAATGCTACTAGCCTCAACCACATATGCTATAACTAATAACTGACACACACATCACTAAAACATAATGGTTTAAGTCTCATCTCAGCAATAAAGAAAAAAAAAAAAAACGACATGGACCAGGAGATGGCTGCTGAGGAGGAAAAGGGTGTGGCAGAGCTCCTGAAAGGCTTTCTTTCTTTCTTAAATCCTGAAGTTTGTATTGTTTTGCCCTTGGGTTTCCACAACTGGTCGTCCTCTGTATGTGAATTAGATCAGATGATAAATTAGACAATCTCTATTACAACTCACAAAATAAAAAATAAAAAAAATTAGCTGCCCATCACTTTTAACTTGACGCAAGAGAGTTACCGTTATCCCAACATGGCTAGTGATAACTTTCAGCTAACTATGTTAGCAAAAACTACTGCTAGTTAGTTACACTACCGTTCAAAAGTTTGGGGTCACTTTGAAATGTCCTTATTTTTGAAAGAAAAGCACTGTTCTTTTCAATGAAGATCACTTTAAACTAATCAGAAATGCACTCTATACATTGCTAATGTGCTAAATGACTATTCTAGCTGCAAATGTCTGGTTTTTGGTGCAGTATCTCCATAGGTGTATAGAGGCCCATTTCCAGCAACTCTCACTCCAGTGTTCTAATGGTACAATGTGTTTGCTCATTGCCTCAGAAGGCTAATGGATGATTAGAAAACCCTTGTACAATCATGTTAGCACAGCTGAAAACAGTTGAGCTCTTTAGAGAAGCTATAAAACTGACCTTCCTTTGAGCAGATTGAGTTTCTGGAGCATCACATTTGTGGGGTCGATTAAATGCTCAAAATGGCCAGAAAAATGTCTTGACTATATTTTCTATTCATTTTACAACTTATGGTGGTAAATAAAAGTGTGACTTTTCATGGAAAACACAAAATTGTCTGGGTGACCCCAAACTTTTGAACAGTAGTGTAAATCCCATTCCATTTATAGAGCAGTGGTTAGCTAATGGCAGTTTACACTTAGCTGAAAAAAATAAAATCGATGTCCTAATTACAACCTGAGCACATAAAAATAGATGTCTGTTGGTTTTCTAAGCATTTGATGAGGTAAATTCACCACTTTGCGTTTACACATAACAACTTGCCTGCATAACAAGATATAAGTTGTCTCTCTTTTTCTTCGCTCCACTGCCGTTGAGACGCCGCCATCGCTGTTGAAAATTTCAGAAGCTCTCGGGTGGTCATGTGATTCGCTGCTTGCACTCTGATTGGATTATCTTAAAAAGTTGACCAAAACGATCAAAATCGTTCAGATTGAAATGATGTTGCCCAATCTCAGTGGGAAAGTGTTAAAGCGCAATTGCCCAGCAACACTGCCCAAAAAAATCACCCCATGTATCATCACCTTAACAGCATAGCAAGCACTAGTGTGAAGCTCAGAGTTTATTGTTTGGTTAATATCAGGATAAAATGAAATGCTCCTAGTACATTTTTATTAAAATGTGATTAGGACACAATACATCACAGAAGCATCACCAAGGAGCAGGTTATGTTTCCCAAGTCGTAACCTCCAGGTTCTTCACCTCCACCTCCTTCCACCTTCCAGAAACATCCCTATAGGTGTCTGTGAAGGTTCTCAGTCATCCAGGTCATAGTAAACTGTAGGTGCTAAAGAAGGCAACTGGACTTGCTCAAAATTCTTGAAGATGTTGCACAGTGGCGGCACGGTGGTGTAGTGGTTAGCACTGTCACCTCACAGCAAGAAGGTTCTGGGTTTGAGCCCAGTGGCCGACAGGGGGCCTTTCTGTGTGGAGTTTGCATGTTCTCCCCGTGTCGGTGTGGGTTTCCTCTGGGTGCTCCAGTTTCCCCCACAGTTCAAAGACATGCAGTTAGGTTAACATGGGGTGGCCTTGTGCTGAAGTGCCCTTGAGCAAGGTACCTAACCCCCAGCTGCTTCCTGGGTGCTGTAGTATGGCTGCCCACTGATCTGGGTGTGTGCGCGTGTGTTCACTGCTTCAGATGGGTTAAATGCAGAGGATGAATTTCACTGTGCTTGAGTGTGCATGTGACAAATAAAGGTGGCTTCTTCTTCTTCTTCTCATCCGAAAGGCTTCTTCAGTGCTGTTTGACGAGTGGGGAGTTCCAGGTATTTATCCTCTAGTGGATCAAAAGCAAACCCTAAGGAGAATCATTGAGGTCGCATGGGTCTTTGGGCCCATCCACACGAGTACGCGGCCTCACCCAATATGCTGTCATTTTGAAAAAAATCTCCGTAAACACGGCATTGTTTCCAGAAATATCTGCGTCCACACGGATTCACTGGAAACGACCCAAAATGCTGTAGTACATATGCCAGGCCTGTATGTGGCACTGTGATGCCGCCACACCAATACACTAAAACCGGAAGAGAAGACATGGAGCATGTGTATAAAGGTCACACACTGTTTACAAACAAGCTCATAACACGAGAAGAGGACGATCATGGCCAGCGCAACTCTGAGAGGAAGAGGAGAGTCTTTTGTGTGGACCGACAATGAAGTGGAACTATATGGTAGAAGCCTATAGTCCACCATTGTTGTTGTTATGATGTGTCTAGCGGTGGCGGCTGAGGTTAAAGGTTAGAGAGGCGGGGCTTATACGTCATCGTTTCTGAAAAAATCTGCATTTGCCATCCAGACGACTCCGGGCTATCCGGCGTTTTAGGATTTTCCCACTCTGGGACCCGTTTTCAAAAAATACCGGTTTCACACCTCAAAAAAGCCAGATCTGCATGGACGCGAGGCCGAAACGATAAAGTATTTATGCGGATTCGGCAAAAACATACTCGTGTGGACGGGCCCTTTGACTCATCCTGTAGGTGTAGGTCACTGGAATACACATCTCATTATCTCTAGCCGCTTTATCCTGTTCTACAGGGTCGCAGGCAAGCTAGAGCCTATCCCAGCTGACTATGGGCGAAAGGCGGGGTACACCCTGGACAAGTTGCCAGGTCATCACAGGGCTGACACATAGACACAGACAACCATTCACACTCACATTCACACCTACGCTCAATTTAGAGTCACCAGTTAACCTAACCTGCATGTCTTTGGACTGTGGGGGAAACCGGAGCACCCGGAGGAAACCCACGCGGACACGGGGAGAACATGCAAACTCCGCACAGAAAGGCCCTCGCCGGCCACGGGGCTCGAACCCAGACCTTCTTGCTGTGAGGCGACAATGCTAACCACTACACCACCGTGCTGCCCTGGAATACACATCCACACCAAAACTCAGGCCCTGTCCACACGGCAACGGATTCAGGTGACTCCGATACAATTGCTTATCGTTTAGGCCTGGCGTCCACACGGCACCGGCGTTTTGGGTGCCCAAAACGCAATCTTTTTGAGAACGGGTTCCAGAGTGGAAAGATCTGGCAACGTTGCCGTTGTGAAGTCGTCTGGATGAGTAGAACGGATTTGTTTATGATGACGTCACAACCACATGACTGTGAGTGCTTCACACCGGGTAGAAGTGTAACGAAGTCGATGCGAGTTGTCAACAAATCCTATAACTTGGTTCATGAAACGCGCTTACAAAATATTTTCACTGTGAATATTTATTGTGTAATGGTGCAAAGTGAGAGAGAGAGAGAGAGAGAGAGAGAGAGAGACTCTGCCCTTAGGGCAGAGTCAATCCCGCCAGCAAAAATAGGGAAAAAAAGGAGCGATCTCACCTCTTCAGATGTTGGTTTAAGTCCTACAATACATTCCTCAAAAAGGGCGTAGAAGAGCAAATTAATCCATCAACGTGTAGCATTCAATTTATTCCGGACCATTAAAGACGCCGCCTTCCGCGTAGAATCATACGTCATCCTCGCCGCCATATTGGATAGGTCAAAGCGGAGAATAAAGATTCATGTGCTGCGTTTAACTGTACCAACAGGTTTACCGTCCAAACGAGATCACATGGGATTACCTTTCACAGGTGAGAAACAACAAATTAATCCATCAACATGTAGTATTCAATTTATTCCGGACCATTAAAGACGCCGCCTTCCGCGTAGAATCATACGTCATCCTCGCCGCCATATTGGAAAGGTCAAAGCGGAGAATAAAGATTAGCTGCATTTAACTGTACCAACAGGTTTGCCGTCCAAACGAGATCACATGGGATTACCTTTCACAGGTGAGACTGGAAAAATACTTTTCATTGTATTTGGTCATTATAATGTAATTTTACAAACAGATTTTCCTGACTTTGTGGCTAATATGAAGTCTCGTGCATAATAGTTTATGCGCATGCGTCCTTACTTCTTCTATTGTTCTGGTGTCTCCGAAGGGACCGTCTTACAGCGCCCCTAGAGGTGTGGCATGTGTATTGCATCGTTTTCAGCAAGCGTTGCGTTGCCATATGGACCTGATATTTTACTGATCGTTGCCCATTTGGACGCGATATATTTTTAAATAACATCTCGTTGCCGTTGTCGTGTGGATGTAGCCTCAGCTGACTTCAGTGACTCATATGATGGCAGAGAAAGCCAACGACCCACAGATCACCCTAATGACTCTCGAGGCTGCTAACACTGTTCACACCCGGCCCCCAGTGACCTACACCTACAGGATGACTCAACGACTCTCCTTAGGGTTTGCTTTTGATCCACTAGAGGATAAATACCTGGAACTCCCCACTAGTCAAACAGAACTGAAGAAGCCTTTCGGGTGAGAGATGAAATGTCCAAGAATTTCAAGCAAGTCCAGTTGACTCACATGAACAGAATAAAGTGCTTATCGTGATCAATAATATCCTGGAATGAATGTTTAGATCATGAAAATGAACTTGTTGATGACGCCCAGTCTGAGCTCGGAATTCAGCAAATTGTCCGAGAGACTACATGCAAAGTAAGGAACTCTGAAGATTAATATAGATGATTATTAAGGATTATTAAGTCACATTTTTATGTAATAATTTCAAAGTCACTAGTCAAACAGAACTGAAGAAGCCTTTCGGATGAGAGGTGAAACATCTTCAAGAATTTCAAGCAACTCCAGTTGCGTTCTTTATTACCTACAGTATGATCCCTATAGGTGGACTGGCTATGGTAAATTAGCCCTAGTTGATGTGTGTGTGCACAGTGCCCTGAGATGAGCAGTGTAGGTGGATTCCCAGCTCACATCCAGTGTTCCTGTGTTAGACTTCAGATCCACAGTGACCTTGATCAGAATAAAGTACTTATCGTGATCAATAATATCCTGGAATGAATGTTTAGATCATGAAAATGAACTTGTTGATAACGCCCAGTCTGAGCTCGGAATTCAGCAAATTGTCCGTGAGACTACACGCAAAGTAAGGAACTCTGAAGATTCATATAGATGATTATTAAGGATTATTAAGTCACATTTTTATGTAATAATTTCAAAGTCATACGCATGTAATTGTGTCACTTAATGAGGTGTACTTAGACACTTCTCATTTCTGTTGAATTGAGATTGACGGAGACTTCAAGCATAGATCAAAGCTAACTTGATTATACAAAGGAAGAGAAGGTTAACATGGCACTACTGCACCCACAGAGCCATTAGACAGCTGCCAAAATCTGGTGCAGATGTGTAATGGAGAAAAGCTAATCAGAGAGAGGGGGAGAGAACATACTGTAGAGAGGGCAGAGATCAAGGCCAGGAGAAACAAAGAGAAGGAGAATGTTAATTGTCCTCCTGATTTACAGTATGCATCATTAATGATACTCCATTATATCTCTGTATCAAGAATTAATGCTCTAACAACAATTTCACATTAGTCCTGCATTGTTGTGTAATGTGGATATTACGCAACATAATTATGTGTGATCATGTGAACATGTGGGTGACTGTTTTGGATAATCAGTCAGGAAATAAATATTATAACAATTACTGATTGAAATTTCTCATCCTTTTTCTTTAGGTGGCTATTATAGCTGGAAATTTTGACCTGGCAGAAATAATAAAAGTTCACAAAGCATCAGACGTTGGTGAGTGGATTGAAAACCACTTTTTTTCCCCCTTCTCATAAATCATTTGTGCTATTACTGTATGTTTTCACTGTAGCATTATTTCAACCTACTCATTATCTAACATACCATATCTAATTTACAAGGACATAACATTTCAACAGCTTTCCGTGTTTTGAGCGAAGAACAGAAAGTAGTTTACTCTAAACCAGGGGTCGGCAACCCTAGGCATGTGTGCCACAACTGGCACGCCGAGGAATTTCCAGTGGCACACTGACGATGATACACAAACCTAATTATTCAACACATTAAAAATGTTCAAACGTCATCTTGAACTGTCATTGGCTGTTGCATGGTGAGCCTGCTCTTTTAGCATGACTACACAACAGACCTGGGCATTTTACGGCCCGCGGGCTGCATCCGGCCCTTTGGTTCATTCTGACTGGCCCGTGTAAGGTTAATTAGAAATTACAAAATAAACATATTTTCTAATTTTACCCCATGCATGGACTGAATGTGCATTGCTTTGATTTTTAAGTTGTGTTCAACAAAAACGCAATGCGCGCGACATGAACATGACATGAAATCCCACGAAACCTAATCCCCCGATAACTACTTCCGTAATTTGTCCAGACCAACCACAAACTTGTACGTCATCCTTCAAACGGTCCAGCCAATCACATAGTGTGACGTCACCAGCAGGCGCCGGAGCCCAAGCCAATCTGTAGATCTGATTCCAACACCGAATCGACTGATGATCATCTGTCAGCTGTGCTTCGCATCTCCACCTCAGATATTCAACCTGACTTTGATGCACTCGTTAAAGACCAACAGAGTCTAGATTTCTCTCGCTGAACAAATAAAAAACTGAAAAACACCAAATGAGGTGATTAGACTACAAATGTGGGCATCATTATTATAATATGATGTATCTTGCTTGATATTTGGATATACATACATGCATAGTAGTAGAAAGACAATATTGTGATGTCTTTATTGTGTTTTGGGGTGAATGTGACTGGAAAAAAAATGGTACAAACGTTCACATTTTATTAACCATTGTTTTGGGAAATTTGATTGAATAAATGACATTTTTTTGTAAGGCAACCTCGTTTTTTCCATACTCTCACCAGTCTTAGCAGCTTGTAAAAACAATGTTATTTATTGCTTTATATAAAGAAATACAATTAATATTATGCAGAATTTAGTTCAGCCTTTTGATCCGGCCCTCCACAAAATTTTCTGTTTCTCATGTGGCCCCATGGAAAAAATAATCGCCCACCCCTGCTACACAACAATATAGTGCCCCCCCCATATTTCTCACAAGATGGGCCCACTTGATGCAGCACTTGCGCTAAGATGGCAAAGAAGCTGACAGTTCGGGCTTTCCTCTCCTCGTGGACCAAAGTATATGGGATCGTTTCTCAGAGGGACCGTGCTGTGTGCACGTTGTGTTTTGAAAGTGTTGTGTGTCGAACATCCAGTGTTAAACGTCATTTCGAGGCAAAGCACAAAAAGACTTTCAAAGATCAGGCAGATAGGGACGAATCAATCTCACGTGCAGTGTGCAGATATGGGAAGCAAGCCCACGCTTTAAAAGTCTTTGCCTCAGCTAAAAACAATGCCACTGAAGCTAGCTATATAATTTCTCACTGCTTAGCTAAACATGGAAAGCCATTCACAGACCGTGAATACATTAAAGGTGCCTTTTACCAAAAACGTTTAATACTGGCTCTTTTTGAAATACCATAGTTCACGCCGAGTTGCATATGCATGCTGCATGTGAAAATGTAATTCTACCCTCATTCCCTGTATTAGCTTATGAAAGAAAATAGTCGGAAAAACGAGCAGATCTGAAAAAGCCCTACGATCTTACGTCACTTCGAAAATTAGTATTCATGGCCTCGCCCACCTTGGCTTGCGACCGCCCACGGGAAGGAAGTTCGGATTTCAGTGCGAGGAGAGATAGCAGAGCCCATCTCGTCAGTAGCTAACAAAGAGGACCTAACAGCAAGTTAAAAACATGTCTGAACAAGTTCGTGCCTGTGTTATTTGTGGCAGTAACACATCAACGTTGCATGTTTGGGGAGGCTGGGACCTCCCCTGCATGAGTTACGAGCATTCAAAGTCGGGCTGGAGTCGCCGACAGAAACGAAACCTAAGCAGAGCGGAGCACCGCGGCTTGCCTCAGGGCGAATTACGTCCCGAGGTGTGGGGCTAGCCCACCCTGGCAGTGCTGGTTCGTTGGGGAGAGGGCAGAGGTCACTGGCTGGCAAGTTTGGGTAGGCTGGGACCTCCCCTGCCCGAGTTACGAGCATCCAAAGTCGGGCTGGAGCCGCCGATAGAAACGAAACCTAAGCGGAGCAACGTTGCAAGATAGAAAAGGTGAAGAAGAAATGGTTGGAATTTATCTTTGGAACACCACCAGCGAAGTATAATGCAACATTAGTACTGTGTTCTGATCATTTCAACCACAGTGACTTTTCAAACTTCGATGCCTTCAGTAGTGGTTTTGCTTCGAGGTTGTATTTAATCCCTGGATCTGTGCCGTCAAGACGATCGACCACCAGCTCACAAGCTGTCAGTAAAACATGAACTTTTTGCTCGAAGGTTTTTGCATGTTCATATTCTCCACGTTAGCATGCATGACATGGTCACAAGCTAGGCAGGGATGAGAGTTTCCCGCTTTTTCTGAGTAAAAAATGAGCTTTTTATATTATGCCAAATCCGTTGAGAATTTTTTTTATTAATTTCGGGGGGTTGGGGTATGTTCCTTCATGCTGTTCAAACTTTATTAACTCCAACGATGTTTACACATTATTTGTAAGTCGCCATCTTTAGTCTCGTTTAAATCTCGTTGAATGTGATGTAAAATTCATGTTATCTACATTGTTATTGGTCAAAACATCGATGTCGAGACCATAATAGCCAATCAAAACAGTTTTTACAAAGACACCCACATCCGTTTGTTCTGACCCACTGGAGGTAGTGTCACAGTGCTGTTAGCCAATCAGAGGTAACACGTTTACATGTCATGAATATTAATGAGTAAGACCTGAAATCCTGTCATTCTCCCGCCACCCACTCCTCCACCAAACTAGAACAGCCTGAAACAGGAGAACCACAGCATTTTTTTCACCAAAACCGGCTCACGGGGCATTCAGTCATACTAGACCACCGCACGATTAATGAAAAAACAATGCAATGAGACCTTTAAGGAGGCCTTTCTCTCCAGCTTGGATAGTCTTTTTGAGGGGCTGCCAAATAAAGAGCCAATAAAATCAAGAATAAAAGACATGCCCATATCAGCCAGAACTGTTGAGTGATGAATTGGTGAAATGGCAGAAAACGTAAGGGTGCAGCAAACAACTGGCATAAAGTGGGTTAAAGTGTGCGAGGTTAATGGCATAAAACAAGTGCAATGGTGTTTTACATTTGCTCAATGCATTAAACATCCATATCCGTCTAAAATGTCTCATCTCATCTCATTATCTCTAGCCGCTTTATCCTTCTACATGGTCGCAGGCAAGCTGGAGCCTATCCCAGCTGACTACGGGCGAAAGGCGGGGTACACCCTGGACAAGTCGCCAGGTCATCACAGGGCTGACACATAGACACAGACAACCATTCACACTCACATTCACACCTACGGTCAATTTAGAGTCACCAGTTAACCTAACCTGCATGTCTTTGGACTGTGGGGGAAACCGGAGCACCCGGAGGAAACCCACGCGGATACGGGGAGAACATGCAAACTCCACACAGAAAGGCCCTCGCCGGCCATGGGGCTCGAACCCAGGACCTTCTTGCTGTGAGGCGACAGCGCTAACCACTACACCACCGTGCTGCCCGTCTAAAATGTGTAGTGTCTAATTACACATAGTTAACAACACCTATTTGAATGGCACACTAACAAGAAAATTATTTCTAATTGGCACTACATGGCAAAAAGGTTGCCAACCCCTGCTCTAAACAAACTTATTTAATGAAGCAGTTGTTGGAATGTGTGAATAAATGTTTAAAACTGGCTGCCTAACATGAAATTTAAAACTACAGTTATTATGCTGTAACAGAAAAAAGAAGGTCATAAGGTTTTAAAGTTGCTCTTACTTTCCAGCAAAAAGTCACTCTGGTTATTTAACTTGACTTCATGTGAAAAAAAAAAAACAACAACAATAAAATAAAACCTCCTCTTCGAGTTTTCTGCATTTATAGATGGTCCTGTATTCATAAACTAAACTTGCACTTGCCAAAAATAGTTTCTTCCACTCTCTCCCCTTCCCTCAGTGTATAACTCCACCTGGATACTGTAGACTTGTACCTAACAATTACTGACTGTCCTGAACTCATCCCAGGACTCTGTATAATCTTCTCATACTGAATATCCTTTCAACACACAGTACTGTATGTCTTTACTCTTCAATCAATCAATCAATCAATCAATCAATCAATCAATCAAGAACTTTATTCAAGTGTCAAACTCATAGCTGGCCACAAGTAGCCTACTAATTGGAGACACTAGCTATAAATAAATAAGCCGAGGTCACAACCAGACGTACGATTTTTCGGCCATGCGATTTTTGGCGTTTCCCAAATCGCTGCTTTTTTTTTTTTGTTCGTGGAGAAAGACGCACGTTGGCCGTAAGTTTGTCTTGCAACCCGGCCGTAGAGTTTGTTTGACATGACAAAGAACCTCTGCGGCCGGTCTACGGCTCGAAAATCAGCACGTTGCACGCGCGCCCTCTGTGCGTTTCACGCGCGCCCTCCGTGCGTTTCTTGTGTTTTTTGCACGTAGACCGGTCGTAGGAGCACGTACGGCCGGTTGTGACCGAGGCAATACATATGACTAAAATCTGAAATATATACTTCTATGTATAATCTTAAATATAAACAATGAATCTTAAATGTATATGATAAAACTTAGAAAGTCCTAACTGTTATTCTCGATGATTAAAAAAATCCTTGATTAGAATGGAATATAAATAATTATTATATATACAGGCCACTTTTTCTATGGAATAAAAACATTTTTTTTCGCCGTCCGGTTTCCATCAAATCGTGCGCTCTGATTGGCTCACGAGCGGTCTGGAATCCTACGATCCGGACCCTGGTTACGGACTCTTGACGACTCACTCGTTCACAACAACAACAAACATAGTAGCATTTTTTTGTCAACGTTTTTGTTGCCTAGATCAGGGAAGTGATCTAGATCAAGTTTTCTTTTCGGAAAATTCCGAGCTGACATAGCTTGTCAAACAGGTTTTTGACGAGCTTGTAGCAGGTTTGTTCTAAATGTGGTTTCCCTTTCAGGCACTCTCATTTTCTGTTAGAATTTGGTAAAGAAAAAAATATATATATTATTTACCAGCTTAAGGTCGGTCCGTATCGTGAAATACCATGACCTCGGCCCAGAGGCCTCGGTCAGTATTTTCAAGACCTCAGTCACGGTATTTCACGATATGGACCTCCCAGCTGGTAAATAATATATATGTATTCTATTCCCTTCTAGCGGGTTTATTGATGCTATGCAGTATTGTTATCATATTGCTTATCCTCCATGTATTACGCCACTCTCCCCAATGGAGAATGAGTATGCAATATTGTTATAATACTGCACATTGTCAAGACAACATGACGTCACACATGAGGAGCCAGTGACAACTTTTCTGTTGCGCATGCACAGAATCATTTCTTTGTCGGCCAGGAAAGAGAGAAGACAGGGTTAATTCAGTGCTAGGTTTAAGCACTAAATAAATAAACTGAAACTAAAGAAGCGCTGAACATCTGAAAGGCTACCAAAACTTCATTATATATTCTTCATGCGTATTTACAAGAGAAAAACATACCAACGGACATCAAAAAAACTGGAAAAGAGACACATCGGAGATGTAAAACTTCCACGCTTGCGAGTGACTGACAGTTTGTTCACAAACATGGTGGCGAGGTTTACTTCATTCAAAGCGGAAGATTTAAAGAGACAGACACTCTGAACTCCCAAGAGGCTACAAAAACTTCACTGGATATTCTTCAGGCATATTTACAAGAGAAAAACATACCAATGGACATCGAAAAACTGGAAAAGAGAGCAAACGTGGAAATATTGTCAAAGTTCTACTTGGAGGTGAGGAAAAGTGACGGAGACTTTTACAAGAGGACTTCACTCATGGACTTCATTCAGCAAAGCCCTTTTGTTTTGAACAACTGTGGTGTGACAATTAACTCCTATCAAAAGTAACTTTGAACTTGAACAGTCAACCTGAATATCGCTTGTATATAAGTTGGGTTGTTGTTCAGGCTTTTATTTTTTTTTTACTTGTTATGCCTCCCCCACCATAAGGTGCAGGAGGCATTATGTTTTCGGGTTGTCCGTCTGTCCGTGCGTGCGTCCGTGCGTGCGTCCGTCCCGAAACATTGTGAACACGATATCTCAAAGTCTAATGAAAGGAATTTCACCAAACTTTCACCATTTGTGCGCTTTGGGACAAACATGAACTGATTAGATTTTGAGATCAAAAGGTCTAAGGTCAAGGTCACTGTGAGGTCAAATGTCTGTCCGAAAACCTTGTGAACACAATATCTCCAAGGCAGATGAAGGGAATTTCACCAAACTTTCACCATTTGTGCATTTGGGGACAAAGATAAACTGATTAGATTTTGAGATCAAAAGGTCTACGGTCAAGGTCACTGTGAGGTCAAATGTCTGTCCAAGAACCTTGTGAACACAATATCTCCAAGGCTGCTACAAGTAATTTCACCAGGTCTAGATTACTGTGAGGTCAAATGTCCATCCCCAAATCACAACTTAATAAGGCGTGTAGTCTACCGGGCGGAGCCATCCCCATCGACGCCGTTGGCGTCGAGTTCTATCTAGTTACTGTTAGAACTTTGACTTTGTACATGTACATTGGATGACAGAACATTGAATTACATTCGATCAGAATTCAATATTGGTAAGTTATCCCCCCTGTTCTTAACTTTTTAAAAAATCTATAATTGTTCCATTGAATGCGTATGTATAATAATAATAATAATAATAATAATAATGGCTTTTTTGTGGGATATCAGATATATTACATTCAGCTACTCATCTTTGACTCATTCAATATCATGCTAGCTGAATGGAATATATCTGATAGGTCACTCAAAGCCAACCAATATTATTTAAATAGTTATAGAGGAAATATTAAATAAATATGTACTCAGCTCCATAATCTTAAATATATACAATAAAATCTTAATTCTATATTAAAATGTTAAATATATATTCTTGGTAAAACTCATCAAATCTTCAAATCTAAATCTCAGTATTAAATTCTATATTAATATACCAATTGTTATATATTCTACATAGTGATATGTGAACTCTTCTACACCTGCATACTATAATGATTCATAATTCCACTATCCAGAACAGAATGGGTTCCCCTTTGAGTTTGATTCATCTCAAGACTTCTTCCTCTTGTTACCTCAAGTAGTTTCTCCTTGCCAATGGCACATCTGTCCTGCTCATTAGGGCTGTAAATCTACATCTGGATTTCTGTCAAGCTTCTCTGTGACAATGTCTATTAAAATAATTCAAATATTACTATACAAATCAAATGTAAGTGAATGGAATACAATTCAGGCAGCATGGTGGTGTAGTGGTTAGCACTGTCGCCTCACAGCAAGAAGGTCCTGGGTTTGAGCCCAGCGGCCAACGAGGGCCTTTCTGTGTGGAGTTTGCATGTTCTCCCTGTGTCCGCGTGGGTTTCCTCCGGGTGCTCCGGTTTCCCCCACAGTCCAAAGACATGCAGGTTAGGTTAACTGGTGACTCTAAATTGACCGTAGGTGTGAATGTGAGTGTGAATGGTTGTCTGTGTCTATGTGTCAGCCCTGTGATGACCTGGCGACTTGTCCAGGGTGTACCCCGCCTTTTGCCCGTAGTCAGCTGGGATAGGCTCCAGCTTGCCTGTGACCCTGTAGAACAGGATAAGCGGCTACAGATAATGGATGGATGGATGGATGGATGGAATACAATTCATCTGGAGAAAATGCCACTTACTTCAGTTATTGAAGTCAGTCAGTGAGTTACTTCGTGCCAAGTTCATCTGCATGAACTTTACCGATGACATTTCACAGATAAGCAAATAGAAAGTAATTAGAGTTAGTCTTTTCATTCTGAAGAAAAAAAAACATCATCAACATGGAGCGCTCACATCAGACAGCCTTGCACTTTCATTACTATTGCTTTTACTTACAGTTTGAAAAAATAAGGTAGCCAGTGTTATCACTACAGCGGCTGCATCAGTGACGTACCAACTACCCATTATTGTAGTACATTCTATGAGTGTATGAGTGAGTAGTAAGGACACAATTCGAACATACTCCACCAACATCTTACCTGTACTTTGACTGGGTTGTTCACCGATGACGTATACCCACATAAACCACAAAAATAAAACACAATTATTTAAGCAGTGGCAGAAATGTTTAAATTCTTCCTGATGTGTACATTTGTTCATCGCCAGAGACATCCCCTGGACACTATAACAACCGGCCTTGCTTCAGTCCGCCATCTTCTTTCTGTTTTTCCCAGGGAATACTACTTCTTCTTCTTCTTCTTCTTCTTTTATGCGGTAGTTCTGGCTGACTTATAGGACAGCATAGTGTGGTACGTTTGCACACTAGCCGTAGATCATCCAGGTACTGTTCAGACACCCTATGGATTATGATGTAGCGCTTTTTGTGTAGTGATGCAGCCATTCTCTCCAAAATCACATGACACCAGGATACCCATAATCACCTGTGCATCACCTTTATGAAAATCTGCTGTGATCACAGCTTCACACTTTTCCAAGATTCCTGTGAAGCATAGTACCATCTCCAAAAGTACAGTACCAGTCAAAAGTTTTGGCCAACCCTACTCATTCATGGGTTTTTTCTGTATTGTGACTATTTTCTACATTGTAGAACAATACTGAAGACATCAAAAACTATAAAATAACATGTGGAACATATTATGTACTTATTGACTGAGTGGGAGGGCCAGACGGGAAAACATGTGGCTTGAAGTCATGCTCGGTCCGTACAAATGACCAAGAGCCAAATATTTTCCCGTCTGGCCTGACCTAATTCGGTCAATAAGCATTTTATCATATGACTTTTTTTTAACTAACATGCACAGTGGAAAACGATGAACGACAAACGGTGTGTGAAAAATGACTCAACTGAGCACAGTGAAAGTGAATTTTATTATCCAGATGATTTATTAGACACAGACCTAATTGAACAAGATGAAATTGTCAAAGAAAATGAAAAAAAGGTACTTTTGAGCGAAGAAATTCACTTGTTTATTCAAGGACAACAATAAGAAAACAACAAAAAAAGCTACGTATGACAAACGTTTTCAAAAGATTTCTTGCTGAAGTTACGGAGGGAAGAGACGTAACCATAATCCCCTCTAAGGAGCTAGACAGCTTGCTATGTAGTTTCTATATACAAGCAAAGAAAAAAAAGGAAATTTAGACTACGAACCTGATACTTTGTCTTCCTTTTCGCAAAGTATTCAACGCTACCTTGACGACAACAACAATGAGATAAACATCCTGAAAGATGAAGACTTAAAAAAGTCCAGGGAAGTGCTGAATTCCAAGTGCAGAGATCTCATAAAAAAAATGGAAAAGGCAACAAACCCAATGCCACAGAACCCTTGGCTGGTGGAGATATTGATAATATTTTTGAACAATTTTAATAAAATTGTTCAAAATTGTTAAAAATAAAAAAATAATAATCATCATAAAATTCACTTTCACTGTGCTCAGTTGTGTTGCTCATTTTTCAAAGTAAAAATTCAGAGCAAAATGAAAACGGCGGAAGCGTGGGAAACGGGTCCAGGGCCACATCTGGCTTTTTCTGGACTGGATTCAAAAATCCATATCTGCCCAGTCACGTGACTTCTCCCAATGGTTTTATTAAGAGCGTGTGTGGGTCTGTACAGGTCATATGATAAATGAAACTATGTGGTCAACAAAAAAGTGTTAAAAAACAATATATGTTTAATATTTTAGATTCTTCAAAGTTTCCAGTGTTTACCTTGATGACGCTTTACACACTATTGGCATTATCTTAACCAGCTTCATGAGGTCGTCACCTGGAATGCTTTTCAATTAACAGTTGTGCCTTGTCAAAAGTTAATTAGTGCAATTTCTTGCCTTGTTAATGCATTTGAGATCAAACGGTAAATAGTAAATAATAACTATACAGTAAATAGCCCTCTTCCACAACTGTAGTAATCCATATTATATCAAGAACCGCTCAACTAAGTAAAGAGAAACAACATCCATCATTACTTTAAGACGTGAAGTGACTTTTAATTCATAAAAAAGAATGAAAAAACAGTGAATTAGAAGGTGTGTCCAAACTTTAGACTGGTACTGTATAATTTATACAAATAATGTACAAATAGGGCGGCATGGTGGTGTAGTGGTTAGCGTTGTCGCCTCACAGCAAGAAGGTCTGGGTTCGAGCCCCGTGGCCGGCGAGGGCCTTTCTGTGTGGAGTTTGCATGTTCTCCCCGTGTCCGCGTGGGTTTCCTCTGGGTGCTCCGGTTTCCCCCACAGTCCAAAGACATGCAGGTTAGGTTAACTGGTGACTCTAAATTGACCGTAGGTGTGAATGTGAGTGTGAATGGTTGTCTGTGTCTATGTGTCAGCCCTGTGATGACCTGGCGACTTGTCCAGGGTGTACCCCGCCTTTCGCCCGTAGTCAGCTGGGATAGGCTCCAGCTTGCCTACGACCCTGTAGAACAGGATAAAGCGGCTAGAGATAATGAGATGAGATGAATGTACAAATATGTACCTCTGAGTAATTTTGACTGTTTTGGTAAACATATACTGGTGCCCCAACAAAACAAATTTCAAAATTCTGGTACACATTCTGTACACACACTGCACATACAGATGTGGAAGATTAGGGTGAAAAATGCTCGAATATTTCACTTACCTGTAGCACAGCAAACCCAGTGTGTGATTGTCGTTTACAAAGGAATATGACATTCTAGCCACCAATGCTGTAATTAATGGATCACATCATGGCGCTGCAGCATTCAGGCTCAGGATTTGTAGAGAGCATCCACCAAGTATGAGAGCCTGATCTTTAAAAGCAATAGGAGAACATGGCAAACCTGACACATCACCTTTCACAAGCATGAGGATGGCATTTCATCACTGGGATTGAAGCCCTAGATCTATTTTGCTTGGCGGTCTCAATTGCTCATTTTTTCTACTTTTGTTTCCATCCGAGAGAGAGAGAGGTCTCTGTGTGTGATTGGGCATTGGACTTTTCACTAAGAATGGATGGTTGGTGTAGAGAAAGATTTAAACCTGTTTTACAGCAAAAGGCCTTGAGTATATGTCTTCACATCCTGTGTGGCCTCGAGAGACATTACTGCAGAATTCAGATACCAGGAGCAATTTGATCTTCTGTGCTTGCATGCTACCGTATGTGGCGTTTGCTTTATTTATTTATTTATTTATTTATTTATTTTTAATGAGGTAAGTGCTTTAATAAAGGTAATTATTAACACAAGTTATGACAATGAAACATTTAACAGTTATTCCACGAAATCGAGTCGTACATGAGCTAATAGCCAACGAGGCGTGTAGCACCGAATTGGCGATAAGCCATGTATGACAAGATTAAGTGGAATAACTGTTAAATGTGATTAACTTCATCTCATCTCATTATCTCTAGCCGCTTTATCCTGTTCTACAGGGTCGCAGGCAAGCTGGAGTCTATCCCAGCTGACTACGGGCGAAAGGCGGGGTACACCCTGGACAAGTTGCCAGGTCATCGCAGGGCTGACACATAGACACAGACAACCATTCACACTCACATTCACACCTACGGTCAATTTAGAGTCACCAGTTAACCTAACCTGCATGTCTTTGGACTGTGGGGGAAACCGGAGCACCCGGAGGAAACCCACGCGGACACGGGGAGAACATGCAAACTCCACACAGAAAGGCCCTCACCGGCCACGGGGCTCGAACCCAGGACCTTCTTGCTGTGAGGCAACAGCGCTAACCACTACACCACCATGCCGCCCTGTGATTAACTTGTATTAATAATTACCTTTATTGGAAAAAACTTTGTACAAAACATCCGACAAAATAATTTCCACTTAGAATGTAAATAAACCAGCAAAAAGACAGTAGCAGTTTGTGAAAAATGAGATAATAATAATTCTTGAAAAATTAAAAAAAGATACGTTCTTACAGTCAAATACTTTTATTCCATATTTTGCTACTTTTTTTTGTATTTTTCGGGGTTTTGTTTTTGAGTAGAGTTTTTATTTCATCCTTGGTTGGTTCAAAAACATGCTCCGCCATTTTCTTCTTCTGTAGGGTTTTTTGGTGGTTGGCAAAAGAACTTAAAGGTGCATTACCACCACCAACTGGGCTGGAATGTGGAACAGGAGATTGGGGGGGGGGGGACCTATATTCTTTTAGCTATTTCTGTTTCTTTTAAATATATGATTAAAAAAAGTGATATACAGTGCCTTGCAAAAGTATTCATCCCTCTTGGTGTTTGTCCTTTTTTGTCGCATTACAAGCTGAAATTAAAATGGATTTTTGGGGGGTTAGCACCATTTGAGTTACACAACATCCCTACCACTGTAAAAGTGCACTTTTTTTTTTTTTATTGTGACACAAACAATAATTAAGATGAAAAAACAGAAATCTGGAGTGTGCATAAGTATTCACCCCCACCAAAGTCAATCCTTTGTAGAGCCACCTTTTGCTACAATTACAGCTGCAAGTCTCTTGGGGTATGTCTCTATTAGCTTAGCACATCTAGCCACTGGGATTTTTTCCCCATTCCTCAAGGCAAAACTGCTCCAGCTCCTTCAGCTTAGATGGGTTGCGTTGGTGTACAGCAATCTTCAGTTTATGCCACAAATTCTCAATTGGATTGAGGTCTGGGCTTTGACTAGGCCATTCCAAGACATTTAAATGTTTCCCTTTAAACCACTCCAGTGTAGCTTTAGCAGTATGTTTAGGGTTATTGTCCTGCTCGACCGTGAACCTTCATCCCAGTCTCAAACCTCTGGCTGACTCAAACAAGTTTTCCTCCAGAATTGCCCTGTATTTAGTGCCATCCATCTTTCCTTCAGTCCTGACCAGCTTTCCTGTCCCTACAGATTAAAAACATCCCCACAGCATGATGCTGCCACCACCATGCTTCACTGTAGGGATGGTGTTCTCAGGATGTTGGGTTTGTGCCACACATGGCACATGATGGCCAAAAAGTTCAATTTTTGTCTCATTTGACCAGAGAATCTTCTTCCATGTGTTTGGGGAGTCTGCCACATGCTGCTGGGGCAACACCAAACGTGATTTTTTTTTTTTAAGCAGTGACTTTTTTTCTGGCCACTCTTCCATAAAGCCCCACTCCGTGGAGTGTATGGCTTAAAGTAGTCCTATGGACAGATACTCCCATCTCCGCTGTGGATCTTTGCAGCTCCCTCAGTATTATCGTTGGTATCTTTGTTGCATCTCTGATTAAAGCCCTCATTGCCTGTTCTGTGAGTTTTGGTGGGTGGCCTTCTCTTGTCAGGTTTGTAGTGGTGCCATATTCTTTCCTTTTTGGTGTAATGGATTTAATGGTGCTCCCTGGGATATTCAAAGTTTGGGATATTTTTTATAACCCAACCCTGATCTATACTTCTCCACAACTTTGTCTCTGACCTGTTTGGAGGCTCCTTGGTTTTCATGTTGCTTGCTTAGTAGTGTTGCAGAGTCAGGGTCCTTCCAGAACAGGTTGATTTATACAGACATCATGTGACAGATCATGTGACACTTTGATTGCACACAGGTGGATCTTAATCAACTAATTATGTGACTTATGAAGTGAATTGGTTGGACCAGCTCTTATTTAGGGGTTTCATAGGAAAGGGGGTGAATACCTATGCACACTCCAGATTTCTGTTTTTTTTTCATCTTAATTATTATTTGTGTCACAATAAAAAAAAAAAACAATATGCACCTTTAAAGTTGTAGGCATGTTGTGTAAATCAAATGGTGCTAACCCTCCAAAAATCCATTTTAATTCCAGCTTGTAATGCAACAAAACAAGACAAACACCAAGGGGGATGAATACTTTTGCAAGGCACTGTATCTGACTTGATGCGCTTTACCATTTTGTTTTTCTGTACTCACGGTATATGAGCTGATAACCTCGTAGTAGAGTAGCCAATCAGAGCATGCAATTGCTCATACCCAGTGAATGTGGATAGAATAAATTGAAATATTCACACATGCACTTCTACTAGAACTGTAAATTGCTGTAGATTAAGTACTTTAGTTTTTTAAACCTACACTGAAATAGGTATGTTGCAGAATGAAAATGTCCCATCATATTAATCCAGTACACAGTAATACAGCTGAGTAAGGATGATTGGCTCTCTGTAGTCCAGAATACAGTCCATCACGGTCTAACAGCTAAAATAGCACTATTAGCCTATTAAGTCATCAAACAATGGGCATGTTGTTTACATTCCGAGAATGAGCCATTACAGATATTGTGAATAATTGTAGGAAGCTCAGTTAAGATAAAAGGATCTCAGAATGATGTAAGGGTTTAATCAGAGTACGACAGTGATTGTTAAATCACTTAAGCAAAAGCATTGAGGAATTAAAGTGTTCTTTAAAACCTATATGCATGTGGCAGTGTTGTAGTCGAGTCACTAAACCTTGTGTCCAAGTCCAGTCTCGAGTCCCCAGTGTTCAAGTCCGAGTTAAGTCAAAGTCATTAAAGAAAATTTCAAGTCTAGTCCGAGTCGAGTCCACTATTGATCCGAGTCGAGTCTGAGCACAAGACTCCAGCCGCACCATTTGACGGTGGCTGTTGCTGCCTTTATGTGAAACTGTCTCTGCGACTGTGTTGGACTAACGTTACTGCCTCACTGACTGCCCCATTTTAGTTAATAGGCTCCAGATAAAAAGCTTGTTCATCGCTCAGCAAGCCCTGCTAGTAGGGGCATTCTCTCCAGGCATTTTAGCACCATTAACGTTAGTTTGTTCTTGAACATGACATATGAACAGGTGAATGTGCATTCTCTTGTACAAAATTAGTATAAAAATTAATGTAGATACAGTATAAATATCTTATGCCAAATTATTATGGCATGTTACAAAAAATAAAGGGCGGCACGGTGGTGTAGTGGTTAGCGCTGTCGCCTCACAGCAAGAAGGTCCTGGGTTCGAGCCCCGTGGCCGGCGAGGACCTTTCTGTGCAGAGTTTGCATGTTCTCCCCGTGTCCGCGTGGGTTTCCTCCTGGTGCTCTGGTTTCCCCCACAGTCCAAAGACATGCAGGTTAGGTTAACTGGTGGCTCTAAATTGACCGTAGGTGTGAATGTGAGTGTGAATGGTTGTCTGTGTCTATGTGTCAGCCCTGTGATGACCTGGCGACTTGTCCAGGGTGTACCCCGCCTTTCGCCCGTAGTCAGCTGGGATAGGCTCCAGCTTGCCTGTGACCCTGTAGAACAGGATAAAGCGGCTAGAGATAATGAGATGAGATGAGACAAAAAATAAAGAAAAAATCTGAGTCCTTGTCTCCAATTTACAAGTCCGAATGCAGTTAATGCACGAGTCCGTGTCCAAGTCATCAGTGCTCAAGTCCAAGTCAAGTCACGAGTCCTTAAAATTAGGGTACAAGTCGGACTCGAGTCCAAGTCCTGGACTCAAGTAGTACAAGCCTGCCATGTGGTCATGAAGTAACTGTCATGTTACAACCATGTGCATGTAACTGTAATGTTAACAGCCAATGTGAAGGTGCATTATTGTTTTGTGGCAGGTGTCTCCACAGAAACACTGCCATGGTTTATTAGATAGGAGTGAGGGGCTTTCATGCCTGAAATAAAGTCAAAGCGGTGGGTACAGAAAGCACATTTTGCATTTTTTTGCTTCATTTTTGCATTTTTCACCACCTCATCCTATTTATGAAGGCTGATAGTATTGATTGACTGTGTGACGACATGTGCTGCATGTATTACTTTCAGCCTAACAGAGGCTTAAACACTGACAGAAACAGCATGTTCAAAAAGAAAGTGACAATAAATTGATTTTTTTTTCTTTTTTGGAAAGAGCCCAAAATTAATTTGTTCCCCAAACCAAAGGGAGTGTTTGATCGCTCTGCACTCTGACTTTCAGTCAGTGAGTTTAGAAGCGTACATTTATCAGATGACCAGGACGCACATGGTGAATTTTGTCTCTTTTTCTGACAAGAACATATGTGCAAAACAGATTTATACTTCACCAGCTATTAATATGTACACTCTATAGCCAAAAGTTTGTGAACACCCGACGGTCACGCTGATGTGCTTTTTATACATGCCATTCCTGATTTAGTCCCTATTTATCTGTTACAGTAACCTCCACTCTTCTGGGAAGGCTTTCCACTAGCTTTTGTACCATGGTTGTGGAAATTTCCCATTCAGCCACAAGAGCATTAGTCAGGTCAGGCACTGATGTCAGGTGAGGAAACCTGGGGCGGAGTCAGGGTTCCAGTTCATCCCAAAGGTGTTTAGTGGGATTGAGGTCAGGGCTCTGTACAGGACACTGGAGTTGTTCTACTCTAAACTATAACGACTGACCTTGGTAAACCATGTCTTCATGGACCTCGCCTTCTGCATAGGAGGGTCATTCTATGAAACCGGTGCCTTTTCCACATTGCAATTCTTAAAAAAACAATTTAAGATAAGCTATTTTTAAGATACTCATATTAAATATGTGACATCAGTGCCGCAAAAAAATGTATTTTCCCACCTCGTGCATAAATTCCTGTTAATAGTATCCTTTTCATTGTGACCCAGGTGTCATGTGTTTTACCACCCTGTAACGGACAAGATGCACTAAATTTGAATACAAAGTGTTACAGGGTGGTAAATTTCACCTCAGAATGACCTCAGCTAGTTCTGATAATAACTAGCATAGCTAACAAGTGTACAATCCAGTTTACAAATCTCTCTATTTTCCTTAAAAGCTGAAAAAAACAAGAATTTTTTATAGTTTCCCTGTCTATTATGCGTTACAGGGTGGTAAGGTTAAGCTTAATGGACCCTATCTAACTACCAAAAAGAGCAAATAAATCATATCAAATTGTGTGGGAATTTGCCTGCTTGGGATCCTGACTTTGGCCAAGGGTTTGAGTGATGTCATCAGCTTCCTGTGATGTCACTTAAAGAGACACTGTCTTTCTAACAGCCAAAACGTGTAAGCGTTACAGGGTGGTATGTAAAATTGTGGGATGAGCATAAATTGTGATTTTTAGATAATAAATGATACTTTTATTCTAAACAAAACTATTGTATTTTACGAAGGATGTAATTTTATTCATGAAATTAATAAAAATTGTTTGAAAAATGTATATATTTATGTAAATATGTTAGGTGCAAATTCCATATGGGACTTCCCAGACATGGGAAAATAGGTTGTGTATATGATAAAAAGATGAAAAAAAATGTAGGATTTTTGTTTACAGTGACAGTAAAACATGCATTGTGTAATTCACAACACTTAAATAAACAGTTTTGTTCATTTGAAATACATTTTCACAATTTCTGACATTTTTTAGAGGTCATGAAATTATGCGGACACAAAAGGCACCGGTTTCGTAGAATGACCCAGGAACATTGTCGTGAGAAAACACAGGTTGTTAGGTATGCCCAATGTCACCTGAATAAGTAGGAACAGTATACATGTTGCGCTGAGTACAAGCAGGGACTCTGGCAAAACTATGACAGCATAACTAAAAGGGGAGAGTCAGAAGGTAGCACAGGCTCATGGGCCCCGGGACATAAAGCAGCCAGCCACTACACCATCAACAAACTTGAGTGAGCAAGCGAGTGGGGGACTGACAGCATCCATACATCCCAGTTTACCAAAACGATCTATGTCTGAGGACCCTCCAGATCTACTCCTTTACCTCATAAACACTATTAACAAAAGGCTTGACTAAACAGATATGTTTTCAGTAGGGCTGTCGAAGTTAACGCGTTATTAGTGCATTAACGCAATTTAATTTGATCGCAATTTAAAAAAATTACGGCGTTATTGCAGGGTATTTAAACAACAGTGAATTGGGCTCATCTTGGTAAGGAACAATGCAGGTTTTCGCGGGTGACTAGCATGCAACATAAAGCTAGTTATAACATTAACTTTGTGATAAAACGTAGCTCTACAACTTGTCAAATAAACCCGCAACATGGTCAGTTAAAGTGTAGTCTGCATATGCGATGCGGTGCGAGTTCTGTTTACTTTACTTTCACTTTACCGGGTGAAATGTGTTGATATCTGATGGGCTATGATCGGGAATGCGCACATTCCCTTTTCTCCACCTGTAGATTGTAGGTAGCCTAGCGATTTCCAAATAGCCTACTGCTTCACTTGAATGAACTTGCAGGAGTCAAACTACTTCCTCTTTGCTCTTCGAAGTGTAGCTTGCAGCCATTACAGTTGAGAAAAAAATATATAGTCTGTAACTTCTCCAAATCGTATTTTGCACATAGCATACACTATGCCCAACAGATGTCTGATAGGCTACATTGGAAAGAATATGCTGCATGCCTAGATCTAATATCAAAACCCGAATGCCAAATATTTGTGCATTAGGCCTATATATTGTCTATTATAGAGAAGATGAGCCTTATAATTGACATGGAGCATCAGAGCATATATTCAAATGTTTGCTCTGATGTAGAAATGTATTTGAGTACAATTTAAACAGATGTATAAAGATTTTTTTGCGATTAATCGCGATTAACTACATAATTTTATGAGATTAATCACGATTAAAAATTTTAATCGTTTGACAGCCCTAGTTTTCAGCCTAGACTTAAACGCTGAGACTGTGTCTGATTCCTGACCACTACTTGGAAGGCTGTTCCATAACTGTGGGGCTTTGTAAGAAAAGACTCCGCCCCCTGATGTAGCCTTCACTATACGAGGTACCAGCAGATAGCCTGCACCTTTTGATCTAAGTAGGCGTGGCAGGTCATAAAGGACCAGAAGTTTGCTCAGGTACTGTGGTGCGAGACCATTCAGTGCTTTATAGGTCAATAGTAGTATTTTATAATCAATACGAAATTTGATTGGGAGCCAATGCAGTGTGGATAAGACAGGGGTGATGTGTCTTATCCACACTGCATTGGAAAAGTTGTGCCCCCAAAAAGTTGTGCCAGTGTGTGTGTTTACACAGCGGAGGCGTGACGCATAACACAACAGAGTGTCGGCATCTGAGATGACGTATAACATACTACACATGTCAGAAATACAAATACCCCGAGTGTACCAATGTTGCTTTCAAAACAATAAGAGCAAGTGAACTTAGTATTGAGGTGATTTTTTTTTTTAGCCGTGCACATTTAAACCACTCTTCAAACACAAGCAAAGTTGCCGTGTGATCAGAAATATGTTGGAGGAGAAAGTGAAGAGAAGTAGGAAACGATCCAAAGCAGGAAGGTGTGTGTAATTTATAATAATAATAATTATAATAAGTTAAATTTATATAGCGCCTTTCTCCTACCCAAGTTCGCTTTACAATTATAAGGGGGGGGGGAGTCTGCCAAATAAAGGTCAGGATGTCATTCCAATGGTGTGGCAGCCACAGTCCCACCAAAAGGCGCATGAAAACAAGTCCGACATCGCCTGCACAGCCACCACGACACCGCCGGGCGACACTGCCTGGAACACCGCGCCATGGATCCACAAAGCGAGCACAAAAGCACTGCCAGGCAGAGCACCAGTATGTCCCAAACTGCCTGCACAGCCACCGCAATGCCACCAAGCAACATCGCTCGGAACACCGCACCAAGCATAAAAGCACCGCCATACAGAGCGCTGGACAACCCCAATGTTAAGAGCAATGAGCTCACTGCAGTCCATAGCAAGGACCACAGGCATCACACATGGCGAACCAAGGCCTGGAGGGAACCGACGCCCAAAAATGGGGACCTGAGCTACACCACAACCAGTGGACAAAACCCTCAAACAAAAACAAACATCAAACTACACAAACACAAAAAACAAAAACAAAATGGAAAATAAAATAAAAAGCTCTGGTGAGAAGTGGCAGCCAGAATGTGTACGGCGTACTCTCAACTGGAAATGGGGGGGGGGATCACAAAAAAATTTTAGACGCCGTACTCTGAGAATTTGTGCTGGTCTCAGAAAGAAGAATGTCAAAAATGAATATTAATGTCAAAAACATCACACCCCTGTACTGCAGTGCTGGCTGTCCCTTTTGCACAAACGTCAATCTCACCTCTGTTACAATCAGCTGTTCTGGCTCAGAGGTGGAACAAAGCAGACACCCCCCCACCCCTGTTCCGCATTTGGATATTGTACATCGAACATGAGATGGAATAAAGGCGTAAGATTCCCACATTGAACAGACTGTGTAAAAAGAGCTATTGTTGGGCCTCTTGGTTCCATCCATCCATCCATTGTCCATTAGGGTTGTAGGTAAGCTGCAGTCTGTCCCAGCTGACTGGGAAGGTCACTTGGACAGGTCACCAATCTGTCCAAGGGCTCATACAGAAACAAACAACCATTCACATTTACTACAGGCAATTTAGAGTAGCCAGTTGACCTAATCTTTGGCCTGTAGGAGGAAACAGAGGACCCAGAGGAAACCCACGTAGGCACGAGGAGAACATGCAACCTCCACACAGAAAGGCCCCAGTTGGCTGTGAGGTTCAAGGTTCATCCATCCATCCATCCATCCATCCACCCATTATCTGTAGCTGCTTATCCTGTACAGGATCGCAGGCAAGCTGGAGCCTATCCCAGCTGACTATGGGCGAGAGGTGGGGTACACCCTGGGCAAGTCACCAGGTCATCACTGGACTGACACATAGAGACAAACAACCATTCACACTCACATTCACACCTACAGTCAATTTAGAGCCACCAATTAGCCTAACCTTCATGACTTTGGAGGAAACCCACACAGACACGGGCAGAACATGCAATCTCCACACAGAAAGGCCCTCGTTGGCCGCTGGGCTCGAACCCAGAACCTTCTTGCTGTGAGGCGACAGTGTTAACCACTATACCACCATGCCACTCAAGGTTCAAGGTTTAATGAAGGGAACTTGTAATGCTACAACATGTAAACACTTTTTCTGTATGATTGTGTGCCTCTAACTTTGTCACAACAGCTTGGGGAAGAACCACATATGGGTGTGATGGTCAGGTGTCAACAACCATTTGGCCATAGAATGTATATTAATTAGGCAAAGTGGTCTGTGTTTACCTGCACTCAAGTTCTGTTCAAAGCATTTTAACATGCCAGTGTGATCCATGAAAAGCTATGTATGGTTAAGTTAATAATTATTTAAGAAATGGCCTAATGGTTAGAGAAGCAGCTTTGGGACCCAAAGGTCACCGGTTTGATTCCCAGGACCAGCAGGAATGATTGAAGTGCCCTTGAGCATGGCACCTAACCCCCAACTGCTCCCCAGGCTGCTCTGGGTGTGTTGTACGTCTCTCTGGATAAGAGCGTCTGCTAAACGCTATTCATGTAATGTAATTATAATACAGCACACTAATTCTATACTAATATTAACACACTCACGAGCTCGGTTTATAGTTAACATTTCCATTACCAAGCAGACACAGCAGAAGTACACAGTTGAAGAAAGTCAGAGATTAAATTCATCTCCGTCAGCAAGCAGCATGAAATGTTTTTTTTTTTTTTTTTGTGAAGTTATATTTGATATCAGTGCAGTCAGGGCCGCTGACAGCTTTGGCTGGGCCCGGGACAAAATGCTCTGAATGGGCCCCCCCTAACAACCCCACACCCCACCTCTCTTATCCCAGTCTCTACTCACTCCAACCCTTAAATGACAGGTATTCAAAAACCATTTAACCAGTCAACAACCATTTCATTTTAGCATTTCAACATTTTTACAGTTTTAACATTTCCTTAGTCTGCAACTATTCAGGTGCGAAATGCAATGCGCCGGACTTTTGTTGTGCGTGCGTGCGTACTGTCCAGTGTGAAAAGCAGAGAAGAACACACCGCTCGAGAAACGGCGGGATATGATTGCAGGCTAATGTGAATATTCTTAGCTTCAATCAGATATATGAAACACAGTGTTATTAAGCCGTTGTGGTTATGAAATGATTCAATGCCCTGTGCGTTTGATATGGTGTTCAGTGTGACTTGCTCTCCCCTCGTTTGTAACATGAATTGCGTGCCGCGCGTGCCTTGGTTGGGGTTACTTTACGGGGCTGGAAAAAGTTGGCTGTGTCTTACCCAGTGATGGGAATAACGGCGTTAGAAATAAACAGCGTTACTAACGGCGTTACTTTTTTTAGTAACAAGTAATTTAACTAATTACTTTTTACATCGTTATAACGCCGTTCCCGTTACTTACAATAAAATACTATGCGTTACTTTATTAAAGCTGTTCTCATCTGGCACGCTGCTCGCTCAGCCTTTCTTTACTCTGCTTTCGTGTGGGGCGGGGAGACGCGAGACAACAGCACAGTAAGCCAATCAGAGTAGATTTGGACAACATACATACGTAGGCCACGCCTACTGCACTACTGCGCGCTCTTTCAATCGGAAGAGCCAGCGATGGCGAGCGGTCAGCCCAGCACTGCGCTTTCACATTGGAAATACAGCCAGGACTTTTCATTACTTGAAATAAAAGGCAAGAGTGTTTACGTGCAATGCACATTATGTCGAGGAACAAAGCGTTTGTCCTCGTCAGTGGCCAGTAATTAGTAACAATTTTAATAACTACAGAAATATATTACATTTGATAGATGTCTTATCTCACATTGTCCCACAAAAATATTAATATAGTGTAGATAACGTTACTAATTGGTTCTGTTAAGTGTCCATTTCAGTCATTAAACACATTTAACATTCACTTTTATTATGATTACACTAATTGAATTTGATTTTTTTTGAGGGGGAACAAAATGTAACGGAATAATTACTTTCCCTGGTGATTAGTTACTTTTATGACAAAGTAACTCCATTACTAACTCAGTTACTTTTTGGGAAAAGTAACTAGTAACTATAACTAATTACTTTTTGAAAGTAACGTGCCCAACACTGGTCTTACCTGGCTCAGCTGCCCCACTGCCTTTGCTAGTACCTGCTGCCAGGGGCGCAGATAGGATTTTTGAACTGGGGGGGACTGAGCTGTCAGCAAATGATTCCATTTTGTGTGTGTATATTATATATATACACACACACACACACACACACATATATATATATATATGTGTGTGTGTGTGTATATTATTTATTTATATATATATATATATATATATATATATATATACACACACACACTACCATTCAAAAGTTTGGGGTCACTTTGAAATGTCCTTATTTTTGAAAGAAAAGCACTGTTCTTTTCAATGAAGATCACTTTAAACTAATCAGAAATGCACTCTATACATTGCTAATGTGGTAAATGACTATTCTAGCTGCAAATGTCTGGTTTTTGGTGCAATATCTCCATAGGTGTATAGAGGCCCATTTCCAGCAACTCTCACTCCAGTGTTCTAATGGTACAATGTGTTTGCTCATTGCCTCAGAAGGCTAATGGATGATTAGAAAACCCTTGTACAATCATGTTAGCACAGCTGAAAACAGTTGAGCTCTTTAGAGAAGCTATAAAACTGACCTTCCTTTGAGCAGATTGAGTTTCTGGAGCATCACATTTGTGGGGTCGATTAAATGCTCAAAATGGCCAGAAAAATGTCTTGACTCTATTTTCTATTCATTTTACAACTTATGGTGGTAAATAAAAGTGTGACTTTTCATGGAAAAAACAAAATTGTCTGGGTGACCCCAAACTTTTGAACAGTAGTGTGTATACATGTTATTTCACCTCCCTCACTGCCATCACCAGGAACTACCTGCAGGCCAGGACAATAACATTTTAACATAGCCTATGGAAATCCAAAGTTTACACATTATCATCACGCACAGAAATTGCAAAACTGCAAAACTAGTTTTAAAACCGCTAAATTCCAACTGTTAAACATAGCTAGAGGCTGGGCTACGTGTGTGTGTGTGTATAAAGTGTAAACCAGTGCATCCTGACTTTCTAACTATGCCTGTGTGTTGCGTGAGCGGCAGTCAGTCAACAACTCTTCGCAAAGTTTCCTTATGAAACAATATGCTCGCTGAAATTATGGCAGGGAACGCCAGATTAAACATTAAAACTGCCTTCTGAGCACTGTATCTACAGGCTGCCACCGAAAGAAGGAGGCTACCAGAAAGGCATCTATACTCCGTACGATTTTACTTTCACTACGACATTACTTTGAACAGACTATCAAAAAATTGCAAGGTGATATGATAAAGTAAGGCACAGTTTACTTACAGTCGTTTTTTTTTTTTTAAATGATGCAATCGTTTTCTGCCTTTTGGCACCCTTCATCATGCCGTGTTGGGG